>NW_005842955.1:333852-347123 GCF_000455745.1 Alligator sinensis | reverse complement strand
CCCCAAGCTGGTCCAGGACTCTGCTGTACATACTGCCCACTCCAGCCAGTCTCCTGTGGGTGCCGTGTGCAACGTGGGTCTTGGACCAGCTGGAGTGATCTGTGTGCAGTGCAGGTCCTGGAATGGCCAGAGGGAGTGGAAGAGCTGCATGCAGTGCAGGTACAGAGTGGCTGGAATGTGTGGTGTGTGTCCTGGGCCATGCCTACATGTGTGGGTCAACTGAGACCCAGGGCCAGCACTGGGGCCTGGGTGATGGGGCTCTGTGGGTTGGATTTGGGCTATGGACCATATGTTTGACACCCCTGAAATAGGGCAATTGAAAGCATGGTACAGCAGCCTTGAAACTACTCTTTTTTACACAGCACACTAGGCAGACACCTGGCTTGGCTCCAAAATGCAAGATGATGCAAAGGTGACAAACTGGCTTTCACTCCTTCAGTTATTCTGACCCCAGTATTTTATGCCTTCTATGGCAGGTGTGGCCAGCTTGTGGTTCGTGTGCCACAAGTGACACAAGCAGGTTGTGTGTGTGGCATGTAGCTGATTAGACAGGGAGCAGAAGGCAGTAGAAGGGGATTGAAGTAGTGCTCAGGGAGGGTGCAGACTTAATTTGTGGTATCCTTGTTATCAAGCCTTGATTTTGCTTGTTAGGATGAAGAGCTGTACTATATTTTTTCAAAAGATAAAGAACTCTGCCTAACTCTTTATACAACTCTTAAGTGAAACTCTTGATTTTCTTGCCAACTTCATAAAAGATTCTGGGATCCACTTCTACTATACTGCTTTTTTTTCTTTCTTTCTTATACTTATCCCTAAGTATTTGGTAATCATGAAAGAGAAACAAATCAGGGTTATTCTTATTTGCCTTCTGGTGTTTGGGTATTTAAGGTAACACAGTTAATGTTTGTGAACTTTATTCTAATTGTAAAGGGTAGATATTTACTTTCTTTACAGGAAGGTATAAGGTTGAATTCAAGCAGTTGGGGATTAAAGAAAAACAATAGATTGTAGTAGGACTTGTGTTAAATTTTGAGACATCACATTACCGAATAGAAGAGTTCCCAGACCTCCTTTATCTTTGGTTGTTATGGGTGGAAAAAGTAACTGAATGGGAAGTTAAGGGACCACATTTTGAATTTCCCGAAACTTGAAACCTAATAAGCAAATAAAAATTTTATTAAAAAAAATGATGGTTGTTTGGGCCTGCGCTCTGATTTTTTTTAATACTCATCAATACTGGTTCTAATGGAACAGTATCACTTGAACATTTCAAATGTTATTTTTGGCTGTTGGATTTGCTTAAACATATTTAATTTGTACTGTGTCCTGTAGGGGTATTCAGCCGCAAAATGTAGAACAGAATCTTGCTACAGCAGGGAAATAGGTTATCCTCAAATAGGATTGGTAAGCGATTGCAAATGAGGGAAAGGAAGAAGAGTATGTGTGTGGAGAATGCAGATGCCCAATGGGTGGTGATTGGTGAGGTATTCATATGGTTTGGATAATCTCCATATGCCGGTGTCTTTATATGTCTAAAAGCTGTAAGCAATTTTGAGGTTTTCCCATTAATAATTTTAAAAGACCAAAGACATCTATGTCTGCTCATAGACTGCTGCGCAGAGTGTGGTTTTGAAACTCAGTGTGCTGATAATAGGCAGGATTGGGATGCTCGGTGGTGCAAGTACTAGATTAAATTCAGTTGGGAGTTTGCCAACTACATCAAGGGGCCAGCCACAATGCATGCTTAATTGGACATCTACTGAAATGTAGTAGGAATGTTAGCTTGGAGAAGAGTGACGTGGGCCCTTGTGCATTTGAAATTGGTGAAACTGTAGAACGTTTTTGTAGCCTTAAAAGGAAAAATACTGTGGTCATGTGGCTGTTGGATGAGTTACATTTTAAAATGTGCAATAGAAATTCCTAGCTGAAGATAATACTACTCCCTACAAAAAAGGGAAGTGCGTGGGCCATTACCTCTTTTTACCAAACCACCAGCTGCTAATGGGATTTTGCGACTGAATTACTCATTTCCAGATAAGAATTTTTCTGTCTTGCTATTTAATACATGATATTGGAGTCTGAAAGCGTAGAAATGAAGGCTGGTGGGTGACATCCTGAACGAAAGAGACTAGAAGAGTAGTTGAAGATGTAACTGTAGGCCATAAATGTCTCCTGATACTTTGTATCCCTGTCTCCTTTGGCTAGTTGCCAGAACATTCCATAGAGCATTTTGGAAAAACACCGAAGTGTGATAAATGAAGAAAACAAAATCTTGTTATCTCACCGAAACTGGCAGCTGATGTGTATTGCACGTAAATTACTTTCCCATGGACAGGAAGTCTGTCTTTTTTTAAAAATTTGCATAACCCTATTGGGAACAAGGGATAACTAATTTAATAATTACTTAGGAGCATAGCCAGCATTCTGCAGTTATTTTAGAGCAACTGTGCTGCAGTGTCTGTGTTTATTGACATACTTCTGACATTTTCAATTAATGTTTTTGGGATTTTTCATAAAGAAAATACCCAGTGATTTGAGACTTGATTTTAACAAGAATGGTTAAATGATACTGTACTTTGAACCAAATCTGAGATATAGCTTTAAAATATATGGGGTAAATTTATTTTTCACAGCTATTTTATGTTCAGTTATACAGGGTCTGAGGGCAAATGGGTTTTGTTAGGTATATTAATGAGAAAGATGTAATAGAAGTGCATGGTAATTCGGGATGGAATTTTTCTAGTTTAGGGTCCGATTCTGCAAATTTAGGAGCATGTACTCTAACATGCTAATCACCTCATGACTTTCACTGAAACCCTGGATATTTCTATGACTTTCCTTTGAAGGCAATGGAAGTTGAAGGCACTTTGAACCTTCAGGATAGTAAATGTATTTTCCTCTTACTATTTATATTTTTAAGGGCTTGAATTTATAGTCCAGTTTGCATTGGATCTACATACAGTATATTTTATTTTTTTACTTTACTTCGTACTATAGAAATATTGGGCATCTGTATGTGTGTTCTGGAGTGGAGGGGGGACGTTGTAATTAGAGTGGTTCCAAGAGCTGCTCTAATTAAAGTGCATGCAACGTCATGTGTATTCAGCATCCTGCGTTTCAAAATGGCTGTGGGGCTGCTTGAGCTATAGCTTGTTCGACGAGCTTTAGTTAAAGTGCCCCCACCACCATTTTGAAGTGTAGGGATGCTGAATAGATGATGCAGAGGCTGCTGGAGCATGTTAATTAACACAGATATGCTAATTAGAAAGTGTTGAAACAGACCTCTGCTGTGTATAGGTGTCCATTATGTATAGAACAGTCTAGACTTCCATCTTTCTTCTAGTCCATCTACACATCTCTGTTACAAAATGGCTGGAAAGCCACTGAATTTTCCAAGTTGGGGATGGCCAATAGCTTGTGGAGATCCCAAGATGGTAAATATAACTAACTCGTGCACCAGTCCCTCTTGTCCTCTGCCATGCTTGGTAGGGGGGCTGACTGGAAGGTTTCTTTGTGTCAGCCAACTAGCATACTAGCTTTGGGGGTCCATAGCTAGCTGGCATAATTTAAAACTCCTCAGCCAATTGTAACTCAATCATGGATTGAGGCTATGTAAAAATGACCTCAATAGCCATAGCCATGACCTTTTGCATGCATAAATTTTCCCCACGACTGCATATACCAAGAACTCTAGAGCGTTCTCTGGTATATACAGAATAAAAGCATATCAAATTATAGTTAATGCATTATTGTGTGGTACATTATGAGAGTGTGTGTACACATGTGTTTCTATATATCTGTTTATGCTTAGCAAAAACATTCATATTTGTTTAGTGCTGAGAACTTTCTACTTCTTAGGCAAGAGAGGAGTCTACAATGAGTGAGTATGCTGACAACTTCAGTATTGTATAGTAGTAGTAATAATATTTAGCATGGTATCCAGCAATTTTCAGCTTCAGTGCACTTTACAAACATTAATTAATTGTCACAGCACCCCTTTGAAGTAGGTAAATGCCTTCTTTACTGCCACTTTATATAGCAGACCAGCAACCCTGAGGCTAACAGATTTGTTAGTTTTGGTTTATCCAGATGTTTTTTCTTAAAGCTAGGATACATTTTTTTTCTCTTAAACTTGGATAGCTTATTATTGACTCTGGATAAAATCAAAGTGATTATTGTATTATCATATCAGTTTCTGCAGTGTTGCCTTTTCATTTTAGGGCCCACAGATTAGAACTTTAGTTTGCTTTCTTTTGGTAAAGAACATGATTATTTTGTTTGCTTTTAGACCTTTTTTGGATATTGAGTTGCTCTTCTGAACTTTTCTTTGTTTGAAAAATATCAACTGAATACTACCAAAATGGAGATTGTAATTTTCCATAGAATTTTTGCCTTTGTGGGTGGTCTCCCAAAAGCACTCCTAACTCTGCTGGATTTCATGATGCTCTTGGGAATGCTTTTGTAGATGTGTGGCTCCTCATTCTTCAAAAATCTTGAATATTACAATGAAGTGTCCCTTTCAAACTGTCATACCATGCTATGTAAAGCATCAGTGGAGGTTTGGTGCAAGAGCTCCAAAGGGTCAAGATCAGGCAGCTGGAATTCTGTTAATAAAACATTGAAAATGTTCTGTTGGTGATTGATCCAGCCATGCACGAGTCCTCATTTATAGAAATTATGGCATGAAGCTCTTTGCACACTTGCATCTGGCTATTATGTGCATTTTTCCGTTGCTGCACTCCGTTAGTCTCAAGTAGAACAGCTCTGACTGAAAACTTCCAGCTACTGTATTACTTTAGAAACCACTTGCAGTTAGAGCTGCTGACACCTCATGAAAGCATTTGAAAAACATTTTGCTTACAGGAACAATTCTGCTGACATATCTTTTTATTGCTAGTAACATTTGCATGAAAACAGGGTCTCTGTTTTATTAAAGAGTTCGCCATCATCAATTTGACAACATAATTAGAGCAGTGTACAACTTTCATAAGGGAACTAGATGAAACTTGCCTACTTTCCTTAAAACTTAGGCCCACTTCAGTGAATTTAAAATAAGTCGTAGTTCATGGTAGAAGCCAGGCAAAATCCAAAATGAAATTTGGAGAGTGAGGTGCATGTTATGAAACATTAAATAATTTCACAGGATAATGACCTTTTGATGGAAAATACTCAGTTTTGCCAAGCTTTGATCTAGTCTCTGCCTGTAGTAGTGTAACTGAGAGTGGAAGACTGGGACGGCAGCCCCAGGTGCCACCTTTGGGAGCAGGATGAAAAAATAGCTGAGGCTGCATCTGGTGGCTGGCTGAGCTGCTGGCATTGGCAGTGCAGGAGGAATAAGTATCAGGAGTAGATAAAGTCTGCAGCAGCCAGTACCTTTTAATGTAGAGGTGAATATCATTATACAACAAAATAGGGAAGGAGAAAACAGAAACCTTAGGTAAAATGAGAGCCATGTAAACAGCACCCGCTAAATAGATTTTACCTTTTATAGTGGGTGTTAAATAGGGAATAACGTAGCTGCCTGGGCAATGCTGAGTTGTTATGAACTCTGCTACCTCCCAATATAGGCTTTTCACACACAAATCCCTAACTATTTGGACAGGACATGCTATGCACAGTGCAGAGTTCTTCATTGTGAACATATGAAGAATATGAATGATGTGAACAATTCTTCTATGATCTGGATATTTGATAGTGTGCAAACATGTTTGCATCTGCTCTTTACTCAGAGTATTTATTTATTAATTCACACATGCATGTTTTCATCTTCCTCCTCCTTACTAAATTATATCTGAATTTTTAAATCTTTTTGAGGCCTGGGAGTGTTCAGTGTAGTATATATACCACTTCTGTGATTCAAATGAATACCAGTTGGTCATAGTTTGCCTGCTGTTCCAACAGTTTGAAGGGGTTTTTTTTGTTAAACTTTGGAGTACTTTCTGGCTTTTGAAGTGTTACTTTTTTTTTGGTAATATTTTTTTAAGAAACTAGCATTAGTTACTATAGCTTCCCAAACTCTTGTTATTACAGTCTTAAGGTTCATACTGTAGAATTAGCAAAACAGGAAAGTGTTGTATTTTTGTGATGCTCCTAGGGAAAGGAATAGACTTGGAATAAGTCAAATATTTGAAATATATGTTAATACTTTCAGAGAGACAGTAATTTTGAAAGCTTATATTTCTTTATTTTTACTATAATGAACACTACAAAAATAGCAAAACATTTGACTCCCTATAGTCTACCAGTTCTACTTTTCACCTTTCTGCCTGCATTTTCAGTTCAAGAAGCTTCCATTTAAATGTAAACAAATGTCCTTCTTCATTATCGTACCTTACAATAAATTCCTACAAACCAGTGGTGTTGAACTCACCTGACCCTGAGGGTTGGATGAGTGACGCAGAACCAGTCTATGGTCCAGATGAATGGTGTAAATCAGCCCACTCTCCCTTCCTCGCCACCTGCAAAAGGCAAAATCAGTGGCTGCAAGTGCTTCCTGCAGCTGGTCTGGAACAGCACTGTATATGGCACTTGCTCTGGCTGGTCTGGGACCTGTGCCACACACAGTGCCTGCTTTAGCAGGTCTGGGACTCATGACGTATGCGGTGCCTGCCCCAGACCAGCTGGAGTGGACACCACGTGCAGTACACATCCTGGATGGGCCACAGCAAAAACAGCAGGTGCTAGATCTGGTGCATGTGTGTGGGGGGGGAGCAGGGCCCTGGACTGGCCATGCACAGGCGCTGTGTATGGCACGTATCTCAGAATGGCTGGACTGGGTGGTACATGTATCTTGTGTCCCAGACCTTGGATATGGAGCCGATTATGCGTGTGCCATGTGTGGGTCGGTCAACTCAGGGTCCACAGGCATCACCAGGGGTCAGGTGATGGGGCTCTGCAGGTCGGATCTGGTCTGAACTCCATCTTAAAACACAGAGTGACCATTAAAGGTTTCGTTAAAATATTTTGGAAAATATGTAAGCTTGAAACTGAATGCTGTAACTTTGAAATTAAATGTCACCTTAATTCTCAACAAATTAACTATGATTTTTTTTTACGTGAAGAGAAGAGAAAGCAAAAATGCTTTGTTTAGGGGGTGTTGTGTTTTCTGATATTAGGAACAGTCTGTTTTTGAACATACAAAATATATTCCACTAACAGTGTTCACATCTGATATTAAGGTAAAAGACATTTTATTTTTTGTTAAACAACAAAGCAATACATGTACAGGAGTGCTTTAATTATACTACCTTATTAAATATATTTAAAGAATTTTGGCACACAAGCACCAAATGAATAAGTGAGAGATCCAGAAAGTGTTCGTTAGCTGTTGTTTCAGATCAAAGGAAATGCAAAAAAAAGGTGACTGCCTAAAGGTAAATGTTTTCATAATGGAATGTTTACCTACATGATTATTAATGAAAGAGATATATAAAATAATCTTTTGCAGAATTAGAATAATGTATAGTTTTGTAATGAAAAATGCCCATCACTCGTGTGTGTATGCTGAGGATGGACCAGGCAAAATGAGAATTATCCAGTGTCATGTCATATTTCATGATGTTATTGGAGTTTTCTCAAGTGCTGCGTTTTCTAACTGTTACTTAAAAGTGAAGTAGAAGGTATAACCGCATTTCTTTTTAAAGTCTCTTTTATCATACCAAAAAGGATTATATTCCTATTTGATAGCTGCTGACAAAATTGGTGCAGCACTATGCCCATGACATGCTGGCATTTCTGTTCATTCCTACGACACAGCTGCACAGTGGCCTTTTAAAAACAGTTTTCTATTAAATACCTATATATCTGATTCATCTCCCTGCAGCTCCATTTGTTTGATTAGCATTACAATGGTGTGACAAGGCAATAGATCAGTAGTAATCGATCTGATTAGTATGGAGATGATATAAACGCAGATTGTATTGATGTTTAATAGCAGAAGCACCCAGGTACTATAAAAATAATAAATGTTTTTGTGTGCTATGTGGAAGGTCTGTATAATGAAGACAGCAAGCATAGCAGATTTTTTGAGCCAGACTATTTATTTTCTGCCAAATTCCACAGTAGGTCCAAGATAGTATATGATTCTGCTGCCTTTGATAGAGTGGTCAGGCAGGGTTACACAAACTATTCTAATTGGTTTTCCAACTACACAAATATTTTTACGGGCAGATTTTAATATTCATCCTTTTAAATTATTTACATTATTGAATGCACACAACCATATTAAACCTTGCACATGAAAGCAGATTTTTTTATACACACCATCACACATAAAAACAAATGTATACTTTTAGTAACGAGTCATCTTTAATGAAGTTGAAGGTTCCCTTTTATTGCTAAATCTTAATATGTGGAGCAAGCATCTTCCTGCTTCTCTGTTCTCCCCTCCATTTCTTTTATCTCCCACCTCTGGCTTGGCTTGTCAGAAGATGAGATCTAATCAAAGAACAATGTAAACCAGGGGTGTTCAAACCCTGGCCCATAGGTGACCCCACAAGTCCACAAGTTTGGTGGTGGAGGAGTGGTGACAGCAATTGGCATTCCCCTGCCACCAAATTTCTATATTCTGGGGAACCTGTCATACTGAAGGTGGCCTAGGGTCCAATCCAGGCACACAGGGGCTGGCTGGAGGCAGTGTAGGGCCCCAGGGAGGTAACGTGGGCCCAAATCCCATGATGCAGGGCCCAGATCTGGTGGGCAGGAGGCTGAGGGAGACATTGTGGTGCAGGACTGAGCCTCATGTGCGGGGGGCCGTGGACCATTCCTGTGCCATTCTTGTCACTCACAGCACCAAAAGGTTGGCACCACTGATATAAACAAATACTAGAAAATATACAGTATCTTCTTCAATGTTAAACTTTATGCAGATATAATTATATGAGGATGACTTGCTCAGTATTCTGTTTAGCTATAAGTACTTCAGTGGAATAATAATTTTATTTCAAAAGACAAAAGCAGGATAAATAATATGCAATAGTCCAAATGCATTATAGATATGGCATTCTGAACTATTATACCATAATCCTTTAATAGCTCATTAAAATAAGGTTAAAACTGGGAGTGGGGGATGGAAATAAATGGTACTATCCTAAGCTTTCTCATTTGAGATGCCTGTCACAATGCAGATGTTGTAAACATTAGTTTATGCTCTGCTGTATTCCTCAAAGTTGGTGGCCCTCAAGCTGGCTCATGGCCTGATGATCTACTCGGATTTGCCGTTATGAAGTGGTTCTGATGCTTTTCCTGGATTCTCATAAGCTTTTGGACTACCCTCCCTCCCCTCCCTTTGAACTTCCTTGCTGGTCTCTCTTGGGGTGCTTGCATTTGACATGGGGCCCGGATGCCTCTCTACCCTGACTTGTTTCCCTTGCGAGTCAGACTGGTAGCATGGTGTGATGCTTCTTTGTAACCATTTGGGCTCGTTTTTTTTGTGAATAGAAGATAAAATTCTAAAACACATGGTGATATCTTCAACAAAAACAAACAAACAAAACCCCCTAAAATTAAAGAGTCTACAGAACTGTCACCAACTGTCTCAATTTAATCCCTCATCTTGCTTCAGCTGACAAACTCCAGATAGTTGTACTTGTACCCCAATAGCTCTGCCCTTCCCTTCTCTTTCTCTACGGCATGACAGACAATAACATTACCTCCCTATTTTTCTTTACTTGAAATCTTGTTCCCCTTCTCCCTACAAAGCAGGATACTTGAGAGGAATAACAAAGGATAATTTTCCCTTAGTTCTCTCACAATTGTTCCTGATCCTGTCTTCCTGCTTCACATATCACCAGCCAGCCAATGGACCAAATAAAAAAAGTGTAGCTTAGAATATTTATTCTTAAAATCTTACAGCTAGGAGCTTGGGAGTGGGAAGAGAAGGTTTCGGGTCAAGCTGGAGGCGTAGACCCAGAAGCTGAAACGGGCTTTTAGAATTGGCAGTTGTATGGGAGGTGGAGGTGAAAATGAAAAGAGCACTTGAAATCTATCATTTATTAAGGCCTGCATGCATGTAAAACTGTTTGAAGTTTTAATAACTTTTTATTTCTAATGATCAATATTGTTCCTATTATATTGGGGGTGAGGGGGAAGGGAGAAAAGTCACCCTGTAGCTACTTCAGAACTTGTTAATTCTGCTGTTTTTAATGAGCAAAAAATGTGTTCCGCAGTGAAAAAATACTGTATATTTCAAAGGTATTGCTTTCAAATCCTGTATTGCCTTGTTTAACTTGACCATTTAAATGGAAAACCTTTCTTACCTGTCTGTTTTTATAGGTATTTCATCTTTATATAACTGAACTCTTCTCTTTCAAACTTGCTTTTTTAACAAGAAAATGGAAATATTTTGGATCAGATAACAACCTAATCTGAACCAGCCGTCTAGTATAAAATTCAGTTGGAGGAGGGGATTGATTTTACCAGTGTCCTAATGTCATTGAATATATGTCATAATCTGTATTCAGTTACAACGTTGTTTGAAAACAGCTGCAAATCATGTGATTTTATATTTGTATATTTATGCATGCAATAGTATCTGAGGTTTGTAGATACTGATGGGAACTGACAATTTTTTTTGTAGTTCTTTGGTGAATCCTGTATCTAAAAGAAGCTAAGGACAGCTATAATACAAATACTAGTTTATGCGTGTGAGAGAGGAAGAGCCAAATTCATGCACATTATTATAAAATATAATAAAACACAGATTTTTTAATAGATATTTTCCCTGAGGTTTTTCCAGATGAAGAAATAATATATTCCAAGACTTTGCAGTTGGAATTATCCATTTAAAAAAATCTATCTATCTATCTGTCTATCCTTAGCATTGCTTCCTTGCCATTTAAGAACTCAATGTCTCTCAGGTTCATAAGGCCATCCTGTGCAGGAAGTTTTGTATATCTCTGGTCAACAGAAAAAAATAAAAAAACAGAAATTCCAGTATTCATTTTGATGAAACAGTAATGATGTTGAGTTGTGATACAGTTTGGGCTGAATTTCTACTTTAACAAGGAGTGTTTACACCATTTTCTCTAAACAGAGTGGGACTAAACAGAAATTGGAAATTAAGATTTACACGGTATCTCAATTTTTTTATTAGTTTGTTGAAACACAATACGAGACTTCAAAATTACTGCTTATTGAAGCATCTCTCTAATTTATAAATATCTTAACTTCAGCTTATACTAGGGCCCCCTACATGTGCAGGTAAACCTGCAATGGGATCTGAGTGATCCACACAATTGTGCCTCCTACCATACTACACGTGCATGGCAGGAGGCCGATTGTGGGACCAGGCATCAGATCCCATCGTGCCTTATCACTGGTGCAAGAGAAGCAGGGGATCATGAGTTGCAGGGTTCACAGTGATGGCAGTGGGGCAAACGCTTTCACCACTATGAACCTCTCGAGGTACAGAGCGCTTAGAAGCAGCAGCCTTCTCCCTGCTGACGCTGTTGTGAGCCTCACAGCCAATGATGCTGTTCCCACTGCGAACCCTGGAAATGATGAGGCTTGCAGCGGTGGCAGCATTCTCCCTGCTGCAAGCCTCACAGTTAATAAACCTGCATAAGGGGCAGTGCTGGTGCCAGGAATCTTGCTTCCACTGCTAGCCCTGTCAGCTGTGAGTATGTGGTGCACCCCTGTGGCTGGGAGCCCCTCAATTGATGAGACTCCCAGCCACAGGGGAGCACTTGGCTACATGTTCAATTAAAACTACAAAGTTTTATTCTACATTTTTTGTGGAATAACTTTGTAGCTCATTTCTTGTATTATCATACCATTCCTTGGTTGAATGTGCAGTTGGGTCACAAATTAAGGTGCGATTACCTGGTAAATCACACCTTAATGTGTAGAGGAGGCCTTAGAGTGTTAAGTCTTTTCAGCATAGACTTTGCTAACTTTGATTTTGTGTATGTGCTATTACGGTAGCATATTCAGCCCCAGCAAGTATTCTCTGTGGATGGTCTAGGCTAATTCAATGTTTTATTGACAGAAGTTGCTATAACAGTTATTGACATAAAATCACACACATGTACCTATTAAAAGGTGATCCTTATACTCAACCTGACCTCAAGTATGACATTCTTTAGAAGTAGAAAGATCTGCTCCCCTTTTCTCACAAACATGACACATTTGAGCTAGCAGCAATTCATAGAAATCATAGAGTAGGTCTGGAAGGGACCTGCATAAGCTATCTAGTCCAGCCCCCTGCCTGAGGTAGGATCATCCCTATCCAAGCATCCTATACAAATCCATTGGCTAACCTCCAAGCAAAACTACACAGTCAACCTTGGCATAACCACAGCACATAACCTAATGTGCCATAGGTAAAGCAAAGGTGCCATGGCAGCCAATGTCTTGCTGCTACAAACATTGTTAAAATAAATTGAGAGATTCAAGGAAGAGGGCTGTGCCCCACTTTTCTCTCCCTGCTATACAACCCCTGCTACAAAGGAAGGCAAAAAACTCCACAGTCTGTACCAGTCTGACCATGGGGTAAAATTCCTTCCTGACTCCAGATATGGTCATCGGTCTAGCAGTGAGTTAAGATCCTCTAACCAGGAATGTTTGTGTTTAAGTCTGGGGGGTGGGTATTATTTCGGCTGGAGGGCCAGTTAATGAGTTTTGGTGAGCTGTCAAGGGCTGCAAGAGGAGCCCTGCCCCTTGACAAGTGTCCCACTCCCCTGGTTGCCTTCTTGAGACTGGAAGTCCCGCCCCTAACCCCTGACCTTTGTCACCAAAAAGTCCCTCCCCTTACTCCCAGAAGTACTCCATTTGGGAGGTTTGCCATCTTGGAACTGGAAAAAAAGCGAATTATATACTAAAAATCAAACATCTACTTTAACATATTTCAACTTTATTTAAAAAAAAAATATTGTCCCGATTTGTGTGTGTTTGTGTCGTGTATATAGAAGTGATTGCATAATAGCTCAAAGTGAACTCTTAATCTTGTATATAGTAGAGTGCAGTGTGGGAGGGTAAGGGTAGGTGAGTATGGGGTTTGTGAAGGGCTGTGGGTGTGTGTGTATGTGGGGCTTGGGGGGAGGATGTGGATGTATGGGGTTTGTGGGGGCTGTGTATGTGGGTGTGTATTCATGTGGGGTGTGGGGATGTTGGGGGTGTGTGTGTAGGGTTTGTGGGGTGTGTGTTTGTGGGGATGTGTGGAGGTGTGTGCGGGTGCGGTTTATAGAGGGGGAGTGTGTGTGGGGGTGTGGGTGTGTGTGTATGGTGGGGTGTGCATGTGGGCCTCCCCCACAAAGATGTTCCCCCCCCCCCCC
>NW_005842955.1:311116-333821 GCF_000455745.1 Alligator sinensis | reverse complement strand
CCCTGGGCCAGCAGCAGCAGCAGCAGGTGGCAGGCCCTTGAGGTTCTCTTGCCCGCAACAGATGGTGCATGGACCTGGTGAGCCCCAGGACTGCACGTGGCTGGGCTGCCAGCTCCATTGCACAGAACCATATAGTTCCCAGGTTCTCCACCTGAACTCCCCACCCTGCACAATGAAGCTGGCGGTGCAGGTCATGGAGCCCAACTGGGGCGGCAGGGAGAGGGAGGGGCGGAGTTGGCTCAACTCCATATCATGGAGCTCCCCACTGTTCCGCATGACCTGCACATGGCAGTGAGCAGGGCTGGGTCGCTGGCTCCATCACACAGGGATTCCCCTGTAGGTACGCTGCTCAGGTTGAAAACCTAGAAACTACATGTAAGCCCTGAGTGATGGAGCCAGGTGGACCCCATGCCCCTGCTGCTCCAGGATCTGCACTCCTGCTGTCCTGCCATGGGCCCCTACTGGCCCTGGCCCAGGACACTGTCAGAGGCCCTGTGTTCCCGCCCACTGTCACTTCCCTCCCTCCCACCTGCCTGCTCGCTGCCAGTTCCCACCCCACAGCCCACCACTTTGCCTGCCTGCCGTTGCTGCTTTCCCCCATCTGCTGTTCCTGCCACCTTTCCCCCACCCACCTGTGCTTCCCTACCTGTGGAGCCCAGGTCAAGGCCAGTGTGTGGAGCCTGGGTGAGCGTGGGAGTGCAGCATGTGCTGTCCCTGCAGGAATGAATGGAGCTCGGCCTCATGTGAGTATAGCAGGGGCTGCCCGGGGCTGGGCTGCATACAGTGAATTGTTAGGCACCTGACAGGCCACATTTGGCCTATGGGCTGTATTTTGCTTGCACCTGTCCTAGTCAAAATCGACAGAGTCAGCCAACCACCAGTGCTTTTGAGGAAAAACTAAAGAGAAACAAAAAAATAAAACAAAACCCTGTTATCCATAGCAGCTGGAGGGGAGAAAAAATTCTCTCCTAGTTCCATATGGCAAACAACAAAGCCCAGAAGCATGGGAAATACATAGTAGAGCTAAGACATAGCTACTCCCAGATCATCTATAACCAAAGCTTATCCAACCTATTCCTGAACTCTTCCAGCAATGTAAATTCCACAACTTCCCTAGGCAGTCTATTCCATTGCCTCACGGTTTTAACATTGAAGAAGTTTTTCCTAGTATCCAATCTAAATGTATCTGGCTGCAACTTCAAGGTATTAGTCTGCATCCTGATCTCTGCAGCAAGAGAGAAAAGGTATTTTCCCCTCTTCTGTATGGCATCTCTTCAGAAGTGTGAAGACTATCATGTCCCCTTTTAAGCCCCTTTTTCTCTAAGTTGAACATGCCCCTTTCCTTCAACTTCTCATATGACTTGCTTTGCAATCCCCTTACCATTTTGTTGCCTGAATGCTGCCTGTGCTATTGGGGGCTCAATCTCTCTCACAGGTTTCCCTATCCATGTACTGCCCTGACCTACTACTACCAGGCCTTGATTTTGACCCCTTTATACTGATACCCTTTCTTCCCCTGACAGATTGACTTTCTCAATGTATTGGCAATCAAGAGGAAAGATATCAGCAGGGATGCTGTCTTGACAAGAGTGCACACATGCAAATGCATGAGTTCATGTTCACAAGGATAAATGTTGTTATTTAATCCACAAAAACTGTGGCATGTGAAAAAATGTTTTAATGTCAGCTTTGGCCTACCGTTTTGTCATGTGTCCACCGTTTTCATTGCTGGTGTCACACCCTGGCAGCCTTGAAGGATAAGTGCTTCACACTGGCATGTATAGGGGACCCAGATTGAGGAGTGTGTAAAGTAAACAGCTATACCGCCACCTGCTATTTCAAGTTACTCCTTGAAGTCAGGAATAACTACATTGCTGTAAATCACACCAATGTATAGGTTATGTACCTGCAACTCTAATCAGTTTCGTCCCTGAAGTAGGCCTTTCTGCAATGTAAACAGGCTATTTGCAGTATCCCTGTCATCTAGTGGCAAGGCATGGTAATGATATGTACTGGGCATAGCTATTTGCAGTCCTCTGTCTGCTTTGGACACCAGTGAAATTTATTTTGGTGTACCAGTATAAATGTCATGTCAACATATCTATATGGTGAGTTGCTCTTGGTATGTACTTTCAATAACTTTTAAATTAGGATGAAATATTCTGGATGCAGGGTCCTTCCTGCATTGTAGCCTTCTGTATCTTTCTTGAAGAGCAACTGATCTAGCAGTGCAGGTTTTGTCTGATTCACCAACTAGTGCCACTCCCTATCTACTTCTCTAATTGTCTTCCTGATTTTGGAGTTAGGACACTGAGGATCACTAATCCTCTGTGTCAAGAAGTTGAGGGTAAAGTCACCAGTGCATTGCCACATTTTACTGCATACCATGCTTTCAGTAAGGCCCTCCAATAACACATTTATTTTCATATCCAGTGGAGACCAAATAACAGTCAGTCCAATGGAAAACCATAATGGTAACCTTGCCAGCAGTGATAAGAAAAGATACGTTTTCAAATTAATGGGCTAAGTGAAAATCAGATATGTGAAACCGTTGATAATGACAGCATAAGATTCCCATTGCAGTTTTGTTAGAATACAACTATGTCCCGATTTAACATGAGCTTGATTTAACACCTCCTTTCTTCCCCACCCCCCTTTTTTAAGATTGTGTGAGAGAGAATATATTCAGAAAATGTTAAGAATTAATGTTGTGCCCTAATGGGAAGAGGATTCTTGAAGTTTTTATTCCTATGAGGAGTATGAGGAGGGTTTTTGGAAGAATTATAAATCTTGCCATTGAGAGAGAGAACTTTCTCCAAGGGCTTTCTTTATTTACAAAATTTTATCCCATTTGAACATGATTTTAGATAATCAGAGTAGCTAGCCTACTGGTTATGGCAATAGACTCAGACATGGGAGGTCAGTTCATCTCAGACTTTCTGGAAATCTTTGTCTCTGTGCCTCAGTTCCTAATCTGTAAAATGGGAATTGTATAATTTCCTATTTAGATTACAGGCTCTATGGGTTGGGGATTCTCTCTCAACGGGACCCTGATCTTGGTTGTGATTAAGATTTAATGCCAGTTAGCTCACATAATGCTGAACACCATGCTGACTTCAGGTTTGCAATTTTTCAGAACTGGACAAAATTGTTTCAGAGTCATCTTCAAACATAATGCCATTTTGTAAAGTAGACAAGCCCAATGAACTTGTTTGTTAATCTTTTTGGTCTTACATCTTGATTTAAAGTTATTTTCAATTAACAAAAGATTTTGAAAGGTTAGTATCACAGCAAAACTACTAGGATTCTTGGCAATATGCTGTATGGTTGTGGCATTAATAAATAGCCTTTATCCAAAAAAACAAAACAACAAAAATTCCTGAAAAAGAATGCATTTCATTTGAAAGCTTGTCTAAATCTATCCCAACATGCAGTTGGTCAATCCACAGAAATCCTTGCCCCTTTTATCAAAACTAATTTACTTTTAGAAAAATAGATGTTTTAAAAAATGGTATTTAACTGGATCGTATTACATTTTACTTATTAAGTATAGCAAACTGTAAATTGGCATTGGAACAACTTCTTTAAAATTTTGCTATGGTTG
Source organism: Alligator sinensis (assembly GCF_000455745.1). NCBI lineage: Eukaryota > Metazoa > Chordata > Crocodylia > Alligatoridae > Alligator > Alligator sinensis. The sequence goes on along the minus strand of NW_005842955.1, from coordinate 330,217 downwards.
ATTGACAGTGTCATTTAAGAATTACAATTTATGCAGTTGAATAGAACCTGCTTTCAGTTTCTTTAATGAGTCAATCACATTATGGTAAAAAAATTCCCAAAGATTGCATTTCAAAATGTAGTTGGAAAGAAAGGAAAGAGGCTATTGGGATGAATTGTTGGAAGATTTAAATAAGAGTAGAAGGAGATGGAAGTTAAAATTCTGTCAATGGAAAAATAAGTACCTGTTCATCCATTTTAGGAGTTCAGGTCAGTAACTCCCAAATCAGCTTTGTGCTTTAGCATGTTAATTCTTTCCATTTAGAATATTCTTCGTGTTTAGTGTTTCTCTTATAGTGTGTTCTGAGTTTTGCTCTGTCATGTCAGCATGAAAATGCCCGCTGACTGTATTATATTAATTGTTTATTTCAGTTTCTTCCCTTTGCAAATATTAAGTTTGCTTTAAGATGGTTCTGTTCTGCCCTGAGCTCTTTGTGCATAATCCTCATAGAGTTCAGTGGGTGTTTTTCAAGTCCACATATGAGAAAAATTAGACTAATTCACGTGCATTAAAAAAAGGAGTTTCATCACTTGTTCTTCGAGTTGATAGTCATTTTCAGAGTAGGAAAGTTTCTCAGTTCTTTGTTTCCTTCCACCTAGTAAAATTTCAATCCATTCAGCCAAGTTTCCACTTATTTCAGGATTCTCATTCCATATGGAATTTTGTCAAATACTTGTTGCAAACACATATGTATGGTTTCTTCTTTTATTTACTCTGGCAATAGTGTCCTCAAGACATTCTGACAGTGAGACATGATCTTCTCGTAAATTATGTCAGTAGTCCTAAATTAAATTAAAGTGTACCCGTGACTGGTGTCATGAAACTATTCTTAAGACTGTCTGGCACAAATGAAGTTTAAAGAGCAGGCCATCATATGCTCAGTCCTGAAAGATGATCAGTCGTCTGTCCTTATCAAGCAAATTGGGTAAGCAAGTGCTTAACTTTTAAGGATATGAGTAGAGCCATTGAGTCCAGTTGGATTGCTCACGTGTTTAAAGTTAAGCTTGAGCTTATTTGGAGAAGGGCCAGGATGTTGAGAGCATTGCAGGGTAAAGCACAATTTTCTGGTTTACAATACATTTCTTATTAATAATGTTGGACAGATGTCAGGAAATTTGCAGTGGCCCATGTGTATCTTGTAAAGTGTCTCCACTTGAGGTCCCCTTTCAGTTAGCATTGTGAATATGTATGCTGTTTAGTCCTTTGTACGTTACCTGATCTGGGTTTCTTATGTAGTTATTTTCATTTTGATCTGTACACTAAGCTCTGTTTTGGCAGTGGACAGTTGTTGTTCAGTATGTCATTTTTTTCTCTTCTTAATTTGAGGGTTTGTTTTGACAGCTGAAATTCTGATGGGTTTTTTGACGTTCTGTTGCAGTAGAGCCTAATAACAGACGTTGGTGTAGAAACCTTGCTTCTCTCATTTAACCAGTGAAAATTCTCCTTGTTACTCCCTAGGTGTTGTAAGTTCTTTCATGTGGTTGCAATTCTTATACCCTGTAAGCTCTTGATGAAGTTGATTTATTTATTTTATGTAAAAGTTTACTATATTTTTATTGATTGACTAGTATTAAATAATGAACATTCAAATTTTCTTTTAAATGAACTTGAGAATTCTGCTGGAACAGCTGTTGCATACATGCATGCATGTGTGCACATTCTGGAGTGTTTCTTAGAGGCTAACTGTGTAGACTCGGCAAATATCTGTACCCAGGCAATTTTTAGCATGTTGAGAGTTGCAAAATATTCCACAGTTTGGAACCAATTAACCTTTCTGATCACAAGGATATAAATGATTTCCACCATTACTCCCCACCTCCCCCACTATCAGCTTTCTGCATATCCCCTTCTTGTGTCTTGTTGAAGCACATACTTGCAATAAAGACTTCTTGATTTAAGACAATGTCTGAAAACTATGCTTGGGAGAAGGTGTTTTGTATGGCTTTGGAGTTACCGTGGGTCTGCCCATGTTGCTTAGGTTATTACACAGAAGTAACTAAAAGAGGCATACAATTCAAAAGTAGATAGATTTTTTTAAATGTGTATTGGTTACTTTGAATAGAATAAGCTATAATTCAAGCATACCTGGTGTTTGGTGGAATGTTATTTAATGAACTGTCTCCTACAAGCTCAATTGTTTAGCCATATGCTTCATACAGAGCTGTACACAGAAATTCTGAAATTAAGGATGTGGAAGGTGAATTATGTTCTATCATCTTGTCCTCAGACTGGTTCTGTTTTTGTTTTCGAATGTTAGGGTATTTTGGTGTGTTAATTTGGCTTTGGAGTCGGCTGTGATTTACGTTGCTATCTGATCTTTCAAGATACCTTCTATAAAATGTTGAGCACATTTAACACACACTAATTTCTAATTTTTTTTAGTTTAAGAAATGTTTAATTTCTGTTTCAAATGCTATAGCCTTTGGGAGCCTGTTCTACTTCTGAAGCTCAAGTAGCACTTTCAGTAACAACCTACAAGAACTCAAACAGTGGTGCTACTGGTGGCCAGATACTGTTTCCACTCATTCCATGGAAAATGACCATAAATTAGCAGAAACAGAATGGTGAATTTGAAATCACTTTTCAATATTATTTTAAAAATCTTTGCCCCTTTTTTATAGATTGAATTTTTTTTTCTGTAGTAACAGCCGTCAACTGCAAAATTACTAAAAAAATTTCCCAAATTCCCCAAGAGGAAATTTCCTCTAGGAGATATCTAGCACACTCTGAAAGTACTATGTTGCAACCATTACCTGCAGATTTTTTATGATCCAGTAGACCGCTGAAAAACAGTAATTTGTAACATTTCAGAAAGAAAAATTACCGACTTGAGGGATGATTAATTGGCTGACAAATCCTGACCTGTGAAATTATACTCTAGTTAGATTATATAGTGCAAGCCTTTGTTAGATAATTAGATTGTTGATTTGCATTACACTACAACCTAGGTTTTGCCTATGAGCATATCATTAAGATACGATGTGTGCTTTTTGGTCCATTTAATACATTTCACATGTTTTCAGTTGTTCATGTAGACACCCATTTCTGTGTATAGTTCTGAATGTATTTCTCTTATATAATGGTACTTTCATTTAAAGGATGAGAGGACATTAATGTTGCTTAGGCCAGTATTTTTTGAAAGCTAGGCTTTAGTGGTCAGTGATGTGTGGAAGTGATTGAGGAATTTTAATTAGTTTAAAATTGCCAAGCTGCGAGAACATGCCAAGCTGTGAGAACATGGCAGCAACGGCAAGATCGCCATGCCGCAGGACTTGCCAGCGATGCTGAGGTGTCCCAAGCCATAGCCAACAGGGTGAGGACACCCGAAGGAAAAAAAAAAAAAAAAAAAAAAAAAAGCAAAAGCTGCCACCAGCATGGATGCGCTGTATAATTGCGTGCCGGCACTGATTCGCCAGTGGCAGCAGTGGGGCAAAGTTAAAAGCCCCATGAACTAGTATGAAGGCAGAACCGGAAGGGAGTTCCCAGCAGCTGAGGGAAGGCTGCAGCCGAGCCACAACCCCAGGAAGAGTGACTGGTGGCACCCTCCAACCGAGGAGCTGCCCCTACAGGCTGACTCAGAGGAGTCAGGTGACTTAGCTGGAGAGGGGATGTGGAAGTCCGGCTTCAGAAAGTGGAGCCAAGGCAGCGACGGATCTGCAGGACAAGAAGAGAGGGATAACTGGTAAAGAACCATGAGTGAGGAATAGGGGAAGGCCCCTCTTGCCCCTTCGGGGATATATCCATTCATCTGGACTGAATCAAAGAGGGACCAAGTAAAGACGCAGACTTGGCCTGGGTGAATCAAGCCAAAAAAGGGTTTGAATAAATACTAGGTAAAACTGTGTCAGTGTAACATTGGAGTAACAACAGGTTGGTGCTAGGCCGGGTGTAGGGGATGTGGAGCCCCAATGTTCCTGCGCTAATGATTAGACCTATCGAGATACCAAGGAGCTGGGATTAACACCATTCCCCAAGAGTGAAGTTCCAACAAAGTCATGGCAGGGGAGAAGCATCGGTGGACTTGGTAACTGGTGCCAGGGGTCAAACTGTTGGGCCGCAAGGCCGCAGTTAGCTCTGGATGACTAGAAAAACCTAAGCAGGGAGCTCAAAACAGGCATGGCAAGTTATATATGCCTATCAGCTTGGTCAGAGGATACCTGCCAGCTGTTGTGGCCCAACATCTTCCAAAATTTCTGAGGTTTGATCAGTGTCTTTTTCTCTGGTAAGAAATCCTGTTCCATAATGGGACCTAAATTTGGTCTTCATATCTGTGATGAGGCTGCTATTAAACTCATGGCAAAATGTTACTCTCTCCACTTATTTTGTAAAAATAACCTTCATAGTGGTAATCATTTTAGCAAAAAAAAAGTACTCCAGATACTTGTAAACACGTTATTTCTCTCATGGATTCATGCAGACAATAGATTAGATTGATTTGTTTTATGGAAAAGTATATTACATTGTATTGTCCATCTATTTTTCTTCTCTTTATATTCACTCATTTCCTGCAAATAAACATCAAAACAGTTAATAGTCTCTTCTCTCTCAAGTTGGCAAGCATTTCTTGTTTATTCTCTGGAAAATATGGCAATATTATTTATTTAATTCTGATTTTGGAGTACTTGAAATTCACAGCTCTCTAATAATGGAGTTGGTTTCTCTTTATTTAACTAACATTATTCCTTTCAACCCTCTGTGGAGGAATGTTATTTTCAGTCCTCCTAATTGCTTCTCAAGAGACAGAATTTTCTTTTTGACTTGTATGTTTAAAAAAAACCTCACAAACGCACATGGGAAAGGAGCTCTCCCATGGTACAATAAGAATGGAAAGCACAACCTTAGTCAATTAACACATATAATTAACAAATGCTCTAGCATTTGTTTTGCATCAGGTCTGATTACCAGTACCTCTCTTGAAATTTCAAAGGAGAATAAAAAGTTCATTATGGTTTTGATAAACAAAAAACATACTTGGCAAGTTTTGAAAGAATTTAAATAAAATATTAAAGGAAGAGACAGAAGAAATAAAGAGTGATTAAGTCAAACTCTTGTCTTATCTGTTAAGTGCTTGTTCCAACATTACCATATAGTTTATGAATAATCCTGATTTCTGCCCTATAGTGTTATGTTATGGGACTTTCTGTTATGGAGTAATGGAGATGAAAATTATTTTTGAAAGATTAATGTAACAGCGGGGTCCTGCAGGAGGGCCGTGAGCTCCTTAAGGCCCCCTCTCCGTGTCAAGTTGGCCCAAGGGCACCCTCTATTTTTCGCCCGCCACGACTTTGATGGTCTAAATTGGTTGGGAGGCTACCTCACGTCTTCTTGGGCACGGTCTGATGTACTCTCTAGTCCTATAGACTCCTGGACCCCTCATGGGTCTTGTCCTGCCAACAGGTGCTTCAGAGCACCCTAGCCTTATGGGCTACGCGTGGCTCCAACCACCCCTGATACCACGCCCCAAGCCTCACAGATGGAATTGATGTTGGATTGTCCCTATCTTTCTTTCTGCATACGCTGCTGCCCCCTCCTGGGGCTCTCCTCGACCTCTCGGGGTCTTCCGTGCGCCGTCTCCCTCTCTCGGGGCCTTCTCTGCGCTGTCGCCCCATCTGGGGCCTTCTCAATAGTGCCCCCTCCTGGGGCTTGCCACGCCCGCACTGGGCTTCTCGATAACGCCCCCTTTCTGGGGCTCTCTGCGCCCATGCTTGGGCTTCTCAAATGTCGCCCCCTTTCTGGGGCTCTGCACCCACACTGGGTTTCTCAATAAGGCGCTCCCCTTTCCGGGGCTTGCCGTGACCAACTTGGGCTTTCCAATAATGTTGCCCCCTTTCTGGGGCTTGCCACGCCCGCGCTAGGGCTTCTCAAAAGTGCCCCTCTCTAGGGCTTGCTACACCCGCACTGGGGCTTCTCCAAAGTGCCCCTCTCTGGGGCTGGGGTCTAAGCACCCCGTAAGCTGTGCCCTCACTGGCGCCGGGGTCCTCACACTGCTCTGTGAGTCCCCAATGAGTAGGTTGCGCCCTCACTGGCGCCGGGGTCCCCACGCCACTGGGGTTCCCCTGAGAATACTGCGCCGTCACTGGCGCTAGGGCCCCACACCCCTGTGGGTCCCTATGAGGCCTCCTCCAACCCCTAATAGCCTCACCCAAACCACCAGTGTAATAACAAAACAAAACATAAGCCCCTAGGTTACAACATAACTATAAGCCGCCTGGCTGTAACCACATTGCTCCGACATCTTAGAGCTGCCTTCTGTTATCTGGCTTAGGCAGTACCTGCGGTTCTCACTGCTTCTCATATCATGGCTAAGGGAGCTCCTGCCTCTCTGGCTGCTGGCAGGGGACTGCCAGCCTGGCCCCAGTTGGCCTCAGCCCTGGGCTTTATAAGAGCCAGGCTCTGCCTCCTACACGCAGCTGACCGCTGGCAGGTGTGGGTCATTTGCTCCCTCCAGTTACCCTGGCAACCCACAGGTGGACTCCTATTCCCTGCTAGGGCTCTTTTCCCCGGCAGTTTCCCCTCTCTAGGAGCAGGGCACCTCAGTGCTCTGCGACAATTAAAAATTGTGTTTTAAAACAAATATCATATATTCCAGTGAGCTGTTACAGTTGGTTGAGTGTTTTTATATTCTGACCAATTGAGAAATGCTAATTAATACTGCACCAATAATGAACTTCATACTTTTCAAAAATGTCATTTTTCATGGCAGATAAAATGCATGAGTTGATATCATGATTATGAGTTTGTTTTGTCTTAAGCAAAAAAGCCAAGTTCTGATCAATAATAATGACAAGTTTTGTCCTGAAGCAACCTTTTATGACTTAATTTTGAGTAGTAACCTTACTTTTTAATGTTTCAGGTAATACCAAAGCAAAAATGTATTTATAGTGAAGGGTATGCATCTAATGCATTCCTTAAAAGCACGTTAGCAGTATGAGCTAAGTTTATCATAAACAGGTGTTGTTGTTGTTGTGTGGTGAAGTGTATATATAACACAGAGGATTTCCTGTAATGCTTATGTGCTGTGTTTTCAGCAATTTCTGTTTTGTCCTTCAGTTATTTACATACAAATAAATACAGTCACTGTATATAAACAATGAAAAATTTTTCATTAAAACAAGAAAGTAGTTGACTGAATATATGGCAGTAAAGGTTAAGACTTGTGTATTCATCTTTAAATTTTGATATTTCCTGTGGTTTTGTTGTCACTGCTGCATATTAACATCATCAAACAAATAAAGAGCCTTTCATAATTGCCTGTCTCAAAGCATTGTAAAAATCAAATATGAAGCAATTAAAAATTCATTTGAGCTTTATGGTTGTGAATTTGACTGATTAAAGGTTGAGTGGTTGGTTCATAAATGATCTTTGATAGCCTGAATTGCTGCTTCCTCAGGGTAACACTTTGCCCTCAGCTGGTCATTCTCTCTTGTTGTTAAAAAGTTATGTGAAGACTTGTCTTTATCTCTGATCCAAAGAAATTAAGAGAGATATTGAGGTTCAGTGAATGATATGAAGTTGAAAATTTGATTGGCAGTCTATCTGTAGTCCTTTCCAGATAAGGCCTACTGTTGAAAATGTATCCCTTGTGCTTTTGCACAGTATCAAAAGGGTATAGAAAATTTAAATAGCAAATGCCTACAGAGAACAAATTTCAACTCTATAAATGTTACAGGGTTTTTGTTTTTTATTGGTTTGTTTTTTCTTGGGAGAAGCAGAACATAGTGTTGCAAAAGAGAGAGACAGAGAACTGTGCAACACATCATCCAGTAGGTCATTAGGCTGCACTGTTCTGGAAAGCAAAAAATAATTAAAAAAAAAAAAAAAATCCTGAGTCCTGGCTGTTATCTTTTGAAAGAGCTCCTTTGCAGACAGCTGTCTTTTTGTGTTGAATTGTGGGGCAGAGATGGGGATCTTAAGCAGGTCCTGTCTCCTTTGCTTTGTCTTTCTAAAAAATTGGTAAGAATCCTGTATTGGGACATTTTCACATTTGTAAGTCTTTCTTCACAGCTATTCTGGCCACAAGCTTAACTTAAGGGGAAAAAAATAGATTCTGCCGAAAACTATGAGGAAACCCTTGCTGACTATGCAAAGTGTATATCTATTTGTGAGTGGAGTTATAATGTCCTTTTTAAAAAAATTGTTAATAGGTTTTCATTTCATCATTTATATTACAAAACTGAAATACTTTGGTGGTTAAAATAATACCTCTATAACCATATATTTTTCCAAAGCCTGTGAATTGAAGTGAATTCAAGTGTTAGCCACACATAGCAAAGTTACTGATTTAAAAAACTTTAGGGAATTATTAAAACGTATGTAATTTTCCATCCATGCATTTATAGATTAATTCTTACAACTTTTCCAAAGCAAACAAAAAAAATGTGTATTTGAAAACGTTTACATGTTTCAAAATACCCAGGTTAGAAAATGAATAATTAAACTATGTGAAGGTCATGATAAGTGTATCCACTTGAACAGTTCCTGTTGTATGGCCTCAGTCTTGCATTGTGATATGTTCAGGCATTCTGACATGCCTATGTAGAGCCCCACTGAAGTCTGTGGCTGTGCGCGCACATGTTCAGATGATCTGGGAGAATTCTCCTGGGTTTGTTCTCCTGGTAGAAAACCTTACTCTGAGATGCCTGAACAGACATTTGAATGCTGAGCTCCTGAAGAGCAGAGAGCTTGCAGTGCAGACACTGCACAGCCTAGAGACCTCTGTACACACATTTCAGCATGCTGTGCAGGTGCCCTAAGTCTGCCTGAGAAGAGATGGCATCCAAATTGGCTGACCCAGACTGATCAGAATCAGCCTGTGTCTCCCTGCAGCACAATGTGGCATTGTGATGGAGGTGTTCTCTGCTCCTGGCTTGGCGCTGTCTCCTGGGGGGGGGCAGGGGCCTAGTGGGGGAAGAGGATTAGAGGGGTGAGGGGAGCAAAGGACCCTGTGATGCTGGAGGACTGTACTGTGGCTTTTGTACAGGTGTTTGCTGTCTTGGGTGGAAATTTTGGGGAGTGATTTAACCCTGGTCATTCCTGGGGTTTTTTTCTCCTGGAGCACTCATTTTTGCTTGGGGAGAAAAATCTCAAACACCTGTGCACTTATGGTTTCTCTTGGGAGAACGGTAACTCTCCCTGGAGAAAGGGAATATCTGTACATAGCCTCTGTCTTGGTTTGAGAATATCATGGTTTCTGTGGATCTCTGTGTGTGTTCTATCAAATGCAGGATTGCGGGATATATAGGACAAAAGAAAGGTGCAATTATAAGCAATTATCTTCTGTGATATGGTTTCTTTCTGCCTCGACTCCCTCCCCCACTCCTCCAAAATAAAAAAGGGAGCACTGAATTGGTGAGAATAGATCAGGTTAGTCATAATTTATGTGCACGCGCACGCTTGTGTGTGTTTAGCATTATGTAAGATTTTAACTTATCTTTTTAGTTAATATGAAAAAGTCTTTTTTTCCAGGCAAAACAATAATTTTAATTCCAGGCATTCATAAATACAGTTTTGAAGAATACACAGGATATACTCATCTGTTTTGCTTTAAAATGATAATGATATTTTCATATCTTAATTCTAGCGAGGGAGGGTAGGGCACTTTAGTTCTAATTTAATTCCAAGAGCTGCTGTAAGTAAAGCATCTCAGCATCTTGCGTATCAGCATCCCCGTGCTTCAAAATGATGGTGGGGGTGCTTGAATTAAAGCTTGTTCAACAAGCTCTAGTTCAAGTGCCTCCCTCATCATTTTGAAGCATGGGAACACTGATACACAAGACATGGGAGGCTGCTGGAGCACCATAATTACCACGCTCCAACAGATGTGCTCTGACACGCTGTAATTACAGCATGTTGGAACAGCCTCCTAACACTTCTACAGGCACCCAAAGATTTTAATAGTTTAGTCAATGCAATATTGGAACTTCACTAACGTTTATCATATTTAATGTTAGGAACTGGTGATGTCAGCTAGCAACAAAAGTAAAGTAACATGCATGCCAGGTGGAATACTACTCACATGGGTTTCACTGTTGTGTTTCTTTTAAAAAGTAGCAGAACACAGTGGAATTCTCATGGCTACTTACCAAGCTGAGCCCAATAATATTTTCCAGGGAACTTTTAATAAACTTTTTAATTTTTTTGGCCTTTTTCATGGTGGTTCATGTGTGAAGAACTGTGATTTCACGTGCACAGGTGCATCAGCTGTGATACTAGTTCAGACAACTGGCATACTTTCTAACTGTCTACAATTTAGGGTTTATACAAAAGAGCATTTGCCAGTGTATCCATCCCAATAGAGGCCCCCAGCAAATAAATGAAATATGCTGGGAAAAGGAGGCTTTTTCTTGGCTTTGTGACACCAGCTCCTCAAATGATGACATGAGCTCCCTTTTTGGCATATTTGGGCCTAAATGGAGGGCATTAACTAACAGAGCTGTCCTCCCTGGGGGCAGGGATTTTTTTCCCATGCTCTTAACTGCCACCATAAGGTTGTAGTGTACATCAGTGAGAACCAATCTTTTTGACATGCTTGCCACAAATTTAAGCCCCACATCCTTCCCAAGTGCCACTGATCCCCCTTTCCTTGCCTGATGTGCTGCTCTGCTTTCTGCTCCCTGCCCTGTGCTCCCTCCCCTATATGCCACAATGCTGCCTGACCCCTGCCTGATCTACTGAATATTGGGGCAACATAGGCTGCCCTTGCCACTTTTGGCATGTTTGTCACAGGTTGGCCACCCTGGGTTGCACCAGTAGGAGAGGAAGAAAGACTTTGTGGTTAAAGCATGGGCCTCAGACTTACCAACTCTGCTGCAGACAACGCCCATGACTGTCTGCCTACTTGTCTGTCTGCATAATAGAAGCAGAAGAAAAGTGCTACTATTTGTCTTGTTTATTTAGGCTGTAAGCTTTTTGGGTTAGAGTTTATCTCTAAGGGTATGTCTGTACTGATCTGTAGCACTTTCAAGACCAAACACTGCCAAGAACCAACCACTTGCTCCCATTCCATATGTACCATGAGAGCTCGTGGTTTGATCTAGAGAGTCTGGGCACACACAAAAATGTGGCCACAACATTTTTTTCCCCTCTTCCCTGCAACATTCAGCACATGTTGAACAGGTAGAGCTTATTTCTTGATGGTGGTTTTAGGATAGCTGTGGAGACCATATAGACCAGGGCTGTTCAAATATATGGCCCACAGGCTGGATCCATCTCACAGTGCTTCTCCATCTGGTCCACCAGACTACTGGTGGGCTAGGGAATTGGGACATGGAATTGGGGCATTGGAATTGGGGCACTGGGCATGGCCTGCTGCAAAATCTGGGGTCCTAGTAGACATGACAGTTGGGTTGGTGAACAATACAGCCTTTGCTTGCCCTTTCCTAGCCTGCAGCAACTTGTGCACCTTTGCCATGGGAAGTGCTCATCTGGTGTGCCACGGCTTGCCTTAATATCTCCATGGTGGCTGCTGCTGTGGTCATGGCAGCTTCTGCTTCCACCCCATGTCCCAGCCCAGATCTGGCCTGCAAGAAGTACCATAGTCCAGATCTGACTTGGGGCACAGGAGGAATGTCTTCTGTGGCTGAAGGGACTGAGTCATTAGCTGGGACCAAAAAGGCTGGTAGTTCAAGTCTGGGTGTGGGCAAATGATCTTGGGGGCCTTGGTGGTGCACCTTCTAGGGACACCCAAAAGGGTGGAAACTGGACGCTTGTGACTTCTTGTAGCAAGCAGAGATCTTCACCTCTATCTGCAATGGTTCATCTGGAGAGCAGATATGCATTTCTAGTACCAAAGAGGGAGGAGCGCATTCCATTGGTGGAGAAAGACAAACCAGGCCTCACCAAGGTGGGAAGGTGCAAGACAACCACTACTAAGAAGTGATGGGTGGTGGTGGTTGGAGACTCCCTTCTGCAGAGCACAGGTGGAGCCAGGTGCCAACCTGACCTGTTGTCCCAGGAGGTCTGCTGCTTGCCTGGTCTGCTATAGAGCACCAGACCAGGAGGAAGTGGTGGATGAGGCGTTCTTCAAACAGAGAGCAGAAGTTTCCCAATCACAGGCCCTGGTTCTCATTGGGGACTTCAATCACCCTGCCATCTGCTGGGAGGGGAACACAGCAGTGCGCAGTCTGGGAAGTTTTTGGAGAGTGTTGGAGACAACTTTCTGGTGCAAGTGCTGGAGCGGCCAACTAGGGGCCGTACTCTTTTTGACCTGCTGCTCACAAAAGGGAAGAATTGGTGGGAAAGGTACTAGTGGATGGCAACTTGGGCAACAGTGACCATGAGATGATTGATTTCAGGATCCTGAGGAAAGGAAGGATGGAGAGCAGCAGAGTAAGGACCCTGGATTTGAGAAAAACAGATTTTGACTTGCTCAGGGAACTCATGGATAGGATTTCCTGGGAAGCCAGACTGAAGGGGAGAGGAGCCCAGCAGAGCTGGCTGTACTTTAAAGAAGCCTTTCTGAGTGTGTAGGAACAAACCATCTCAATGCACAGGAAGGCTAGCAAGTATGGCAGAAGACCAGCTTGGCTTAGCAGGGAACTCTTCAGTAGACTACTTCACAAAAAGGAAGTTTATAAGAAGTAGAAACTTGGACAAATAACTAAGGAACACTATAAGAGCATTGTTCAGTCATGTAGGGATGAAGTCAGGAAAGCCAAAGAACAATTGGAGTTTCAGCTAGCAAGGGACGTGAAAGGGTAACAAGAAGGGTTTCTACAAGTATGTCAGTAGCAAGAGAAGGATCAGGGAAGTGTGTCCCTTACTGAATGGCATGGGCAACCTTGTGACAAAGGATGAAAAAAAGGCTGAAGCTAATAGCTAACGTAAACTTCCCTTCCTGCAACTTGAGACCACTGCTCCTTGTTCTGTCATCTACCACCACTGAGAACAGTCTAGCTCCTTTGTCTTTCAAACTACCCCTTCAGGTAGTTGAAAGCTGCTATTAAGTCCCCTCTCAGTCTCTTCTCCAAATTGCAGCAAGGGAAGTTTTACGTTAGCTATTAGGAAAAATTTTCTCAATGGGAGGGTAGTAAAACTCTGGAACAGGTTACCCAGAGAGGTGGTAGAAGCTCCATCCTTGGAGGTTTTCAAGACCCAGGTAGACAAAGCTTTGGCTGGGATGATCTAATTGGGGATGGCCCTGCTTTGAGCATTGGTTTAGACTCTATGACCTCCTGAGGTTCCTTCTAACCTTAATTTTCTATAATTCTATGAGTTTGACACCTCTGTGTTTGTGAGCACCTCACCTTCATTGGAGCCTATGGGCCACTGTAATGCAAGTATCTAATAATAATGACGGCATTTTATTTTTGGTTTGCTAAATATTGGGATGTTCAAGCACATATGAATGAATGGATGAATGAATGAATTAAATATCTACAAGCTGTCCCAAGAGAGAGGTCAGCGGTGGTTGTGAATGGACTGAACCAAGAAGTGAAATATCAGAAATTGAAAATGAATCTTTAATTAGCTAATAGCCATTCTTAAGAATATCCCCCTTGTTTTCATTGTGTAACATTGGCATCCTGACTGTTATCTTTTCATATTCCTTAGGTATCCAACTGATCCACTTTTTTTTAACTGTCAGTACAGATTGGTCTTATTTGTCCTAACTACCTTTGCCTCCCACAGATCATTCCCAGACTTGGTACTCATTGCACTATCCCTCTGAAAGGGCAGGATTTTTGTGATCTCATTTATGAATAAAAACCAGCACATTGTGGTTGCTGCATTGTTACTTGATGTCCCAAAGCTTTGGTTTATTTAGCAAACCATAGAAAATGCTCTTCAGAACTTTCCCAGAAACTGAGCTGCCTCTGGGCAGAAAGATACAACCAAACCGGCCCCTCTCGGAAAGGGTTTTCCAAACTCAAACCTATTAGTAGGCACAATAATCTTTACCAGCAGATCCTGGATGGGGGTGCTACCCTTGTGCCAGGATATACTCCCCAGGATTCAGTTTCATTTCTATCCTCTCCAGTAGTTCAATGTTTATGAAAATTCTATTTTGCCTGATAAGGCTTTGGAGTCCTTGATCTCAACCTTAGCTTTGCTTTAATGCTAATAGAGTATGTCTTTAGTAATCACAGTAACAACTTTTTATAATGCATGTTTGCAATAGTCACTCTGATCAAAGGCTTGATCCAGTGTGGTTTAAGGAAAGAAATTATTCTATTTTATTAAATGCAAAAATCCGGGGGGGTTCCCTTTTGCTTGCTGCCCCCTCCCCCCCTCGGATTGTATAGGCTTTTTATTTACTCAGCCAGATTGACAAGATTTATAAATGAGAGCTGTGTGTGGAAGCCTCTAATTTTTCATAAGTAAATGAATTAATTTATCATAGCTGTTGTGTTTTATTGCTGTCTCTATGCCAGACTGGCCAGCTCCTTTATTCCCTCTTTTACCTTCTAAATACTGAATCCATGTCATTGTGTTTGACAGCTTTCTGATTCCTCTGTCAGATGCAATTTGGTGCTAATCACATTTCCTTTGCTTAGTGTCAATGATATAGGCCATGCATAATATTCCTGTATGTCCACTCACTCACTTGCAACACAGCTGAAATGTCTTGAGCATTAATTTGATAGAGCTACTACATTGAAATGCAAAAATGATGCTTGAGCAGTAAGATAATGTCGTATGGCAGATGTGCAGTAGATAAGTGAGGCTAAACTAGTGATCTTTTCCAAGCTCTGCTGCATTTTATTTATCAGTTTTGAATACCTTTTTACAAAATGGGGACTGTAACCACTATTGGTTCGTACATCTGCATCATCTATAATAGAATCCTCGCTGTGTGGTCAAAGTATGAAAGATTCAGTTTAATACCATCCCTTTTGCTTTGTCTAATCAGGATGTGGATTTTTAAAATGCTAGTCAGTACGTTATGACTACTGGCTATTAATTTTTTTTCTGTATTTTTAATTTTTCCTTTTAAAAAATTCTGTATGCTGCATTTAAATTATTTTTTTAAAAGTTTTGAACTTTGTTCATCCAATTCTTTTCAGTTTTCTCTTCACACCTGTTGTTTATAAGTGACTGCTATACATTAATATTTAAAATTCTATAAATATTGGTAGTAGCTTATGACACTAGTAGATGCTGTGGATGCTCTTCAGCTGTTAAGTTTCTTTAAAGGTTGGCTTGCAGCACCTTGCCAGAACTGTGTTTTATAGACTATATTTTCCTCCGTATACTAGTTGCACTTCTGCTTTATGGATATATATTTTTAATGTCTTTCTCACTTGAAAAGGAAGTGGACATTTCTGTAGGAGATGAAGCAGTACGGCAGACTTTAAGACTTGGTTCCATGTAAGATGTATCAACATTTAGGTTAATGCTAATGAAAATACAAATCTATTTTACCTGGATATAATTTAATTAGTTTCTGAATATTTACCTGTGCTTTGAAATACTGCTACTTAAGGTGACTTTTTTTTTTTTTTTAACCAATAGTGACCCCAAGTCATAGGGGAAATTCAGTAAAAGATCAATACTTTATATGGGCTACTGAGGATTTTCTCTCATTGCTTTCTACAAGTCTATTCTAATTGTAGATTTTGAGAAGGAGGCATGTGAGTGTTTTTGTTCATGAGGGTGGTGAGAGGTGGTATAGGTAAGCTGACTTCCTTGAGAAGATGCGTATGTTTTTCAGCATGGTTTGCGCTTGCAAACTGTACAATCAGCTGAGTAACTGAGGTTTTATTCTCACAGTCTGTTCTCTTCTTCCAACTTACGATAAGCCTTAGCAGGAGAACTTTTACTTTGAGGTTATATACTGCTTCCAGATTGTTTACTTCAGCTGCATAGTTCATCACATTTAAAGTTTCCATCACTTTATGTAAGAAGTCAGCTCTCATTTCAGAAATTCCAGGGTTGAAATAGTGGCTCAAGGAGAAGGATCTCACCAACTGAGTGAGTGGGTAAAAAAATGGCAAATGAACTTGAGTGTTGACAAGTACAAGGTAATGCACATGGGGAAAAATAAACTCAACTGTATATACAGAACTGTGGGTTCTGATCTAACTGTTACGACTCAGGAAAGAGACCTTGGAGTCAACATAGATAGTTCTGTAAAATTGTTGGGCATCATTAAGAAGGGAATTGAAAACCAAATGGAGACAAAACAAAATGGAGAGCATATTCATGTTGTTATACCTATCTATGGTGCACCTACATTTTAAATACTATGTGCAGTTCTGGTTTCTGCATCTCAGAAAAAGAAATAGTATAATTAGAAAAGGTAGAAAGAAGGACAACCAAAATGATCAGGGGTATGGAGCAATTGCCATTCCAGGAGATACTAAAAAGGTTAGGGGCTTCTCTGTTTGCAAAGAAGAAGGCTGAGGGGAGATTTGATAGAAGTTTATAAAATCATCAAGGGTGTGGATCAAACAACTGGGGAAATGTTATTTACGAAGTCCCAGAATACTAGAACTAGGAAGCACCCGCTGAAATTAGCAGGAGCCAGGTTTAAATCTAACAAGAAAAATTTACTGACCTCCTTTGTAAATTACTGTGAGATGTATGGATGAAAGGTGCAATTAAATAGCTAGATATTATTAAAATGAAGGATAGTGTAGTGGTTAGGTCAGTAGCTTAGAACTTGTTCGGCTCAGTCCTCTGCTCTTCAGACTTCCTGGGTGACCTTGGGCAAGTCACTGAGCCTCTCAGTACCTCAGTTTCCTAGCAGTGAAAGAGACAGCTAGCTTTTTTCCTACCTCACAGGGGTGTTGTGAATGTAAATACATTAAAGACTGGCTGGTGCTGTAACCTAAGTGATGAGGCCAAGTCAGTGCTTCACATTGACTGTCAGTGCATGACCAGTGAATGCAATTTATCAATATCAATTTTCAGACATCAAACAACTTCCAAGAATCTTGTCATTTCATTTCAGGTGAGTTCCATTGTATAACTTTTTTGTTTTACTTTTGGTGTGGAAAGAAAATTCATGCTGAGATTCCTGAGAGGAAGTGATGGCAAATGAATCAGAAGTTGTTGTGTGGAGAGCAGTTTTCATGTTGGTAAAATACTGGTCATATGAAACAAGTTTTTCACTAATAGTTGGCCAATGTAGAAATTATTGGAGAGGTATTATTTTATGGTGTTCATGATAGTATTTGAGGAATATCACTTCATTGCTAGCTTGTTTTGACATTATTTCTCTTTTTAAAGGTCTGCTCTGTTCCTTTTTCAAAAGATGAAATGTTCACATTATATTGTGATGCTGTGTTGCAAATGGCAATATGAAACTTCTTTGTTTTATTTGCTAAAAAAAATTAGTTACAAAATATTGTGGATCATTAGGTTAACAAATCTCAGTTCCAATGGGAGGAAGGTCAAAGCACTCCAGACAGTGAGAGGTTTTCTAAGAATCCTCCATTTCCAGTCATCCATTTCTGGTGTGAAAGCATGCTTTCTTTGAGATTTCAGTAAGTAGTGTTCTTGGAATAATTTCCTAACAACAACTGTTCTCATCATTAGAATTAATAAAATACGTTGTGCTCTGTGCACATATCTGCTTAGGGTGAAATTATTCCCCTGCCTGTAGATAAACAAAGTCTACAAAGAAACCTGTGCAGATGAGTGAAGTACTGGATGGCATGAATAGGATAGATCTAGAACCCCAATTAAGGTACAGTGAATTTTAATTGATGGGACCTTGTGATATTGGAGGAACTTTAAATTAAGGAATTAGAATGTAAGCATTTTGAAATGTTAGTAAATGGAAATAGAGGTGGTTTAAGTAATGAAGTGTGGGTTTATTTTATCCACCAATGATGTGAAAATTTTCTGTAGATGGTCTCCTTTTTGCAAATTTAAAAATGGAATATGTATAGATAACCTCCCAGGTAGAATGGTCTGCTTGCTACGTTTTATATAAAAATTAACACTATGATTACTCTAGTAGGAACCTCCATTTAGAAGTTAGTTCTGTTAATTTACAAGTTATATTTACTTCTGGAATATTTTCTGTAATGCATATGTTCTGTTACAAATACGTGGATTAATTCTCTTACTTCACTAAGAAAGCGAATAAAGGTTATTATGAATTGTATTAGAACAAGAACAGGAATTGTTCTCAGAATTGTAAGTCAGTACATAGAGCTATACTTGGCATGTTTTAATGTTGCAGTCAGATTGTTTCAGGTTTCTTACATAACTATAATCCTAAATTTGTTGAGATTTTATTTTTCTTCATTTTTGGAAGGGGCATAATAATCCTGAATAGCCAGACTGACATCGCTGAAAATCTGGACTGTTTAGTATATGATCTTTCTAATAAAGCTCCCAATTGTGATGACAAGTTTTGTAAGGTAGAGGTTTCTCTATGAAGAGCAGGATAGAGATGGCAGAGTTTTCATAGAGGTCATCACTAGTAATTTTTCTTAGGGGTCACTGAGTCAAGATACTTTAATCAACATACCCATTTAGTTGACATGCCCATGCCAACATGGATCAGAGTTGAACAAGTTAGCTAAAATGCTTCTTATCTAATGAGAAGCTGTGTGAAACTGTGAGAGCTGTTTACACTCCTTACTCTTATGTTTCTCCTATTAATAAATAATACATATTTGTGTTTAATAGAGTATCAGAAAATTTATAAGTAGAATTACTGTTCTGCATTCTGTATGTTGGATGTGTGTGTGGATGTTTCAAGAAAGTACTGTTTATAGTGGGTTTCTAATAATAATTGGGGGAATTTAGTTTTAAGGAATTTTGCAGTTCAAGCAAATTTGTGTCTCTAAATTAACGACCAGATACTATTTCATTTGAAGCCTTCAGAGAATGAGAATAAAAACACAACATAGATATATACATTGTGAACTTGAGTTACTTCAGTTTACTTATTACTACCAGTTTCCCTTGCTTTATGTGGGTTCTGTATGTGCAAATTCGCTCTTATGTGATGACCCTTTTTATACCAAAAATTCGTTACGTGTGAGGTAAATTCACTCTTATGCGATCTGTGTGGTGGAAACTGTCACAACCCAAGGGTGTGATTTTTGTTTGTGTGTGCTTCGGCACTGCTAAATTATTTCCCGCCACTCGTAGCTTTCTTTG
>NW_005842955.1:274021-311054 GCF_000455745.1 Alligator sinensis | reverse complement strand
TGCTAGCCGTATAAGAGGCTTGAGCGGTTTCCGCCCAAGTTGGAGGAGGAAAAGGAGAACTCCACAACCATCTGGAGAGAGAAAAGCTCTTAGCACTGCGGAGCCTATCGGACCCAGCGCGTGTACCTCAAGAAGGCTATAGGGGTCTGATCAGCCTCTCGCCTCTCCCCGTCGCCACCTGATCCCTCGACGTACCCTTCCCTGCGCACAAGTTCCACGGAGCCTAGCAAACTTCGTGCGAGTGTATTCAGAGCTCTTTGCTTCGAATTACTTTTTTCGGTTGACAGGACGGGCTCACGGTTTAGAGCTTTCAACCGGATTGGGCTAGAAGGTTCACGGGAAGGAACTCTAGTCCGCCTCTCTTCTTTTCTGTCTGTAACTGCAACTCAAGCAAGTTTTCCTGCCTGCACCGCGACCATCTTCGGTGTAAGTAAAATGATCTTTAATCAACCACTAAGCTTCCATGCCTAATTCTAGCGTGCCGCCTGCCTTCCCCGACCCGGCGTGTCCGGGCTGCTGGCCACAGCCCGCCGCGCGAAAACCCCCCCCCCCCCACACCCCGCCGCGCGAAACCCCCCCCCCCGAGGGCCTCGGACCGCTCCTGGCCCGCACAGAAACCTGCACTCAACTACTTTGTGTGGTGCATTGTGGGAGTTACAAGCACCAAAATATAGTCTCCTGTGTGGATCTCCTTGCTTGTTGTCTGCGACACGTGTTTATGTAGTTGCCATCCCCATTATGATAGTACCCTGTTATTGTGTGTACAATCTGCTGTTGGAGAGTACCAGAATTGTCTTGTAAAAGTGGTAGGTCTGGGAGTCAGTACAGTCGAGGTCTTGAAATATATCCCTATTTGTTACATTGTAAAATGGGTTCCCTTTATGCAAATTCAAGTTATGTGCCGTTTTCCAGGAACGCATGTACAGCATAAAGCGAGGGAAGCCTGTATTTTGAGAATCTTGGAATTGTAGGACTGTAAAATGGAGAGAGAACCTGTATATAATGCTGACCAGGACAAAAAACAAGAGCCATCCATTTTCTACTAAAAATTCATCCTTCCTTTTTCAAGTCTTACTTCCCTGAAAAAAAAAATATTTGTACCTTTAAAGTATAGTACTTTAGATGGCATCCTTCATGTTGGATTGGCAGAATTGTTTGACTGTTTCAGATAACTGGTTCGTTTTAGATACCATTCCAGTTAATATCCTCCTTATATGCAAGCTCCTCAGGGTACTAGGTACATTCCTTTAAGGGCAATCTAAAAGGCTATTTGGGGCTGGAGGATATTTAGTGTGCCTTTAGGCCACTGAACAATGTACAAGGCAGAACATGCAATTTTGGGATCAAGGATCACATCCTAGTTATACTCTATTCGCCATGCAGGGGATCATGACTTCAGGCTCCCCCTGCACCAGCAAGTTGAAAGCTGGATGGATGCCTGACAGTCAGTTGATGTGGTCCTCAGCAATGGCTGGTTCTTGATTGGTTCTGGACCATACAGGGGCTGGTTTGAACCCTGGTGTCCTGGTCCAGTCCCAGAGCCAGTCAATAATTGTTGACCAGTGGGGACCACACTTGGGCCATTTAGAGACCCTAGTGCAGTCCTAACTGTGCTATGTGATCAATTTAAAGATCCACTTCCACTTCCAGGTTCAGTGCCGAGCATGCAGGGGGCCCCCCCATGCTTTTGTGGGACACTCCATCTGCCCCACAATTGCAGCATTCACGGGCTGCACCTGGTACTTCAAGGTATGTAGAAAAAACATTTAAAGCTGTGCCTATGGCCGAATTGCTGATTCTCTGAATCAGCATTGAATCTTCAGATTCGGATTTGGCTGAATCTAATCGGGGACAGTGACCCAAATCAATGAATCAAATCATTGTCCTCAAATCCGAATTGAATACGGCCCGTTTCACACACCGTTACTATTTAAGACATGATTAACAGACTAATTGTGTCTTAAGTGTAATATCCACTGGTGGCTATCCTCAGGAGTCTAGATCGGCCATATGCAAAAGTTTACCTTTTGTTTTGGAAGGTTTTTTTAATCAAAATTTTAAAAAAATTTAAAGACAACTCAGAGATGTAGTGCATATGAAAAACTCTTTGGAGGTGAGTTACAAACAGGAAGTTGAATCAGTTTATACAAGGCTTATTTTGCAGTAATAAATTCTTATACATCACATCCATGACTGAGTCCGAGCCATTTTTGTTGGTGTTTATGTATGGAAAAAAAATGTAGAAATGGTTAGGTGCATTATCAAACTGGCAATTGTTACCTTTTTTTGTTCACATTTAATGTAGCTTCTAAGGCTTTGTTCTTCATTTTTTGCAAATATGACTTACTGTGAGAATTAATATCTGATAATGGGCCACAAGAACTCTTTGAATGTTAATAGCATTATGCATGCTTATCTGCCCCTTTCTATTTGCATTCTAATAGGGTTGGTGAGCATTTTATTAGTTTTAATGGCATTTTAAAATTTCTGTCAAGAGAGATTAAATGTAGGGGTATGCCATCAACAATCCACACTGTAAAGAGAAGCCCAGGTTTATCCTACTCTCCCTAAGCATGCACCACATCTGCCAGCAATATGTATGGAGCTGAGATCTGCTAGGATCCTGTCCCAAGATCCTGCGTAGTGACAGCAAGGTGGATTGATTTTAAATCGGTTATTTAAATACCTGATTTTTATTTACGATTCAGATCAAGAAGCAATAAATCTTTATTTAAATCTGTAGACTTTAATCTTATGCACATTTCCAGTTTTTAGATATTAAAGAAAATTCAATTCTCGTTGGTTTCTAGGTAATTGTGGCTTTTTTACTATACTTTGTACTCCTTTTTACTAACCAAGAGGATATACTATATATTTGTTTATTTGGTCTTAATTTTTGTGTCTTGGAAAACTCATCACTAGAAAATGGTGAATAGCATTTTTGTTTATTATATTATTAACTGTTTATATGTGATGCAACATTGCTTTTAGATGGAAATTGGAATTCAGTTAAAATGCAGAGATTGTGGGGCATTTTAAAATTCCTTTTTAATAGCCAAATCAAACTAAGTTGAATGTGCTGGATATATAAAGGAACATTATATCATTGTGTTTGCACTTAAAATAGATTTATGAAGTAAAAGAAGTAATATCTCTAGTTCATGAACTGACCTGATTGTTTCTGGTCAACCTGTTCTTCATTACTCTTAGTATTACTCCCTGTTGCTTATACCCGTTTTTTATTCATGGATTGGAAGAAGAAAATAAGCTTTCCTGTTTTTTCAACTCCCAGCCAGTTTCACAACTATGAATAAACCAGTTATTGAAATTAACTAAACCAAATAAATTGATATGAAGAAAATACTCTCTCTGCATCTGCAGAGGAGGCTACAGTGATCAATTGCTAGACTTACTGCTTTAGCAAACTCTGGTTGGAGGTGCCTATGTAGTGATTCTAACCTATTCACTGGTTTAACTTTCCTTAAAACTTCAGCAGCAAGCATATACTACTTGAATGATTTTTTTCTTGAAATTATTTTAAATACTAATATTGTACATAAACGACATTGTGAATTATGTTTTTGTATAGGACTTAATAAAATGTCATGTAGACTCCACGCAACAGCCCGGGAAGGATTAACGGATGGGTTAATTTCTCCATCAGCTGGAGTTTGGTTAAAAACATGCTTTACAAAAGGCTGCAGCCCAGGTAGAATCTGTTGGCAAGGTTAGAGGCTGAGAGAAAGGTAGGAAGCAGTTTGGGGAAGGTTCCTTAAAGACTGACCTTAACCTATGTAGCATGGCGTCCCTGGGCAGAAGTGCAGGGGGGAGGGCCTTCCTTCCCTGGGGATTAGAAATGCTGACCCTGAAATTAAAGACACCAAGGACAAATGAGGGAAGGGCCAGAAGATGCTGGTTGGACTCTCTAGGCTAGTGGGGGCTAACCTGTTTGGCAGGCATTCCACAGATTAGCCTGGTACCCTCCCCAAGTGCCACTCTGATCCCCTTCCTCTGCCTGATCCGCTGCTTAGCTTTCTGCCCCCTTCCCTGTGTTCCCTGCCTGATCTGATGCTCTGTTTTCTGTCTACCACTGTGCAGCCTGTTCTCTCACCAGTCTGTCACATGCCACACACACAGGCTGCCTGTGCCCCTTGTGAGACCCGTGCCACAGGGTGGTCATCTCTGCTTTAGATTTTGGAGTCCTGGAGCTGAATGTTTATCCCTCCTTAGAGAGATGAAACCTAGCAGCAGAAATTTGAAGAGGACAGTAGTGGTGAAGGTGCTGCTACTCCAGTCCTGACCATAAGGGTGCACTGGATATTGGCTGAGCCGTTTGACATGTAGGTTGTTATAATTTGAAATTTGATGTGTTTTAGTTTTATATATACATATATAAAACACTTCCATTTATATTAAAACAGAATTCTGCTTTATTGTTTTTAAAAATCAATCTTTATCCATCCTGAGTGACGCCAATTTTTACAATAGTCTCTGGTAAATTTGAACCTTTGTCTTGTAACGAAAGAATAGTGGCCCTTGTTTCTTCCATTTCCCCCATAGCCTGTATTTCTGTGATCTCCTCAGAGAATAACTCCAGCACTTACCTTTCTTCATATTGGAATTTTTTTCCCCAATGGTAGCTTTGTGAAGATGGCATGATACCTGAAAGCTTCATAGATCCCAATAAGAATTCTAAACAGTAGCAGACAAAATGGACCCTGTATTTGTAGTGCTGGCACTAGTGTAGTTCATATTTGTTGAGTTCTTACAACCTTAAATAGGGACCTACTGAATTTGTAATTTTGTCATTTTTGTGGAAACTGCAGTCAATTGGTCCCCATGAAAAAGTGTGGTTTCTGCAAAAAAGTGCAAAATTGGTGAGCAAATTGGGGTGGGGGGGAGAAAAGAAAAGGGAGCTGCAAAAAAGACAACGTGGAGAAGCCTTGGCATCCTGAAGCATGTGGGCAAGGGAGAGAGGGCAAGAGGGGGGAGAGAGAGTAAATCGGAGGATGAGCCCCTGACTTAAACTCAGTCCAGGATGCAGTTGGGGCCAGCCAAGGAAGCTGGAGGGTTTTGGCACAGGCTTTTAAAGCACCTGCAGCTTGCTTGCTCATTTCTGCCTGAGGAAGAGCAGAGGTGAATGAAAGAATTCTCCCAAGACCAACAAATACATTTCAGTGGTGGACTGTGTAAGACAGTATCCAGTATTCACCTTTCATGCAGACAGAGCCAGACTCTTCTGTACCCCCTGCAATCTGACTCTGGATGTGTCCAGGAAAAACAGTATCGATTGTCACTTGGAGTCTGAGGCACACATGAAGAGGGAAGCTGCTGCAGAGGCTGAAGGTCAGAGCAAGAGGCAAGCTACCATGTTCTCCCTGTTTTACAAAAGACCACAAAAAGCAACTTGGAAAGGCAAGGGGTAGTATTTTCTCTTGTGGAAGCTTTTGCAGTGGCAAACATCCCACTGGAGAAACTTGATCACCCAAAATTAAGGGACTATTTGAAACAATTTTGGCATGTGCCAAAAGCTTCATCAGGGCTATCTCCCTCTGGTGATTGCTTCACATATACAGTCCATGAGGGCTGCCTTGGCAGAGTATCACTCATTTTCTATTGTGGCTGATGAAGCCAGTAACCCTTAGAACAACTATGTGCTGTGTGTTTTATTTGTACCGGAGAGCTGAACTGACTGGGACTTGCCTGTGTTTCAAATTGAGCTGGTCCACCTCATGTCTGTTAATTTTTTCACCATGTCCCAAGATATTATGAAGGTAATTGTCAGCTATGGTGTAGACTTTAACAAGATCTCAGCATTCCAGTCTGGCAATGCCATGTACACGTGCAAGGCTTTCTCTGATGTGCTCCACAGAATGCTGCCCAACGCTGTTCATGACACCAGCAATTCACACATTCTGTCCCTAGTAAGTGGCATCTGGTGCACACAGTTCCCCTAGGTGGATAGCCTTGTGTCTTCTTTCAAGAAAGCCTTCAAGCACTGTCCAAGTTATAAGGTCCAGTACAGGGAGTCTGTCACCTGTCAAAGTGGGGACTCACATAGCACTGTGTTGCTGCCACCTGCAGATGGGCACTGTTGCCCTTGCGCTCCCTGCCCCTGCTCCTGGGAGGCAGCCATGTGGTGTGGTGGGTGGTGGTGCTTCATCCCCACCCTTCCGCATGTACCCCCTAGGGCTTTCCCAAGTACCCCTGGGGGTACGCATACCCCCAGTTGACAACCCCTGTCTTAGAGCATGGCAACATTCAAGATTAAGTGACATTTGTGGCTGACATTGCCACCTGGTTCATGGGACTCCTGACCTGGTTTGAAGGCTGACAGGCTGTGATCTTCTACGCACACAACAAGGTGATGGATTTGATAAGCTGGGTCAAAGACAGGGCATTGCAGGAACTGTTGAGCTGCCCTCGTGAAAACCAGCAGAGAAGGAACTTGTTTCAGGCAATACCTGTAAAGCTGAACCATTACTACATATATGACCTATCACTGCCACCATAATTCAAATAGCCAGCTGCCCTCTCCCTTAGCGCTATTTCCATTTTGGACCCTAACCAGGTGTCTTTGCTGAGTTGTGACCCTCAGCTACTGGAAGCAATCCCAGGATGGGGAAAAGAGCATGACAGTGAACTTGCTGCTTACGTGAACTTGGTCAGTGAGTGCCAGATGCCCGTGTCTGTGTTCTGGGACTCTGTCTGTGACAGGTTTCCACATCTTTATGCCCAGGCAGGACACTACCTTACCATTCCAACAAACTCAGTGGATGGCGAGTGTGCCATCTCAGTGTATGGACAAGTGTTCAGCCCACAGAGACCAAGAATGTCTCCAGTTACTGACGCTGGACAAAATATATTTTTGTTCTGATACCTGTGTGTTTGTGCTTTATATGTAGAAGTGATTGCATAATAGTATGGGTGGGTGAGTGGATGTGGGGTTTGTGGGGAGATGTGGATGTGTGTGTGGTATTCGTGGGATGTGTGGTTGTGGGGTTTGGAGGAAGGGTTGCAAGGGGGGAGCCAGTTGGGCACTTGCTGCCCCAAGCCTCATGGCTGCATTTGCACTCCGGCGGTTCCTGCTGCTGCCAGGAGGTCGGGGGCTGCCAGGGAAGGGCCTGTGAGACTTGGGGGGTAGTGGGGGGGGGCTCCTGGAGCCACTGGGGGTGGGCACGTGGCCCAGGACGTGGGAAACCCAAGGAGGTTTCCTGAGCCTTGGGGTAGCAAAGGCTTGGCTGCCCCCTGCCATGGGTGGCCTGGGGATTGCCACCACCCTGGAGGGATGGCCCAGCCCTCCCCCCCACAACCCCACAGGGGCCCGGCGGCCTGACAGCAGCTTGCCTCCCAGCCCTGGGACAGTTAGGGAGGCTGCGCCAGGAGCCAGAGCAGAGCCTTGGCTGCTTTTCTGCTTTAGAAGCTCCTGCAGCTTCCAGGAGGCCAGGGGCCCCAGGGAAGCTCCTGGCCAGCCCTGGGGACAGTGCAGGGGGCCACCTGAGGCTGCTGGGGGTGGCATGTGGCTTGGGATGTGGGAAGTCCAGGGATGCTGAAGTTGCATCCTGCGCCTGAGGCTTGGGATGGCAATGGCCTGGCTGCGCCCCCCCAAGGGTGTTTCCAGTGGGTGCCACCACCCTGGGGGCAAGACCCAGCCCCCCCGCCCTGCAGGAGCCCGGCAACCTGGCAGCAGCTTGCCCCACCAGCCCCAGGAGGTTGCGCCAGGAGCCGGAGCGGAGGCTGCGCCAGGAGCCTGAGTGGACCTATGGCTGCTTTTTTCTTCTGAAAGCTCCTGTGGCCTCCCCAAGCTTCCTGCGCCCCAGGCCGGGACCCTGCCATGTCATGCCACCCCTAGCAGCCTCAGGAGGTGACCCGTGGTGCTCCCAGGGCTGGCCAGGAGCTTCCCCAGGGCCCCTGGGCTTCTCGCAGCCGCAGGAAATTCTGGAGCAGAAAAGTGGCCGCGGATCTGCTCCTGCTCCTGTTGCAGCCTCCCTGCCCATCCTAGGGCTAGGGGGTGAGCTGCCGCTGGGCCTCTGTGGGGTGGGGAAGCCCAGGCCTCCTCCCCCCGGGGTGGCAGCACCCACCAGAGCCTCCCGGGGGGAGTGGTGGGCAGCTGGTTTGTTGCTGCCCCAAGTCTCAGGCGCAGGATGGAAGTTGCGTGCCACCTCCCCGCACCCTGGGCCACATCCCTGCTGGATTATGCTGTCCCCAGCAGCCCCAGGCACCCCACCCCCTGTGCTGCCCCCCTGGCCAGACAGTAGGGTTGGGAGCCAGGAACAGCTAGGCAGTGCCCCGGGGCCAGTGCCAGTGGGGCCCAGAGCAGGGTGGCAGGAGCCTGGGGTGCAGTTGCCTGGGCTCTATGGAGCCAGGCTGGGCTGTCCCATCAAGGAGAGAGGGGAACCACCCTGCTCTGGGCCACACCAGTGCTGGCTGCCGCGCGCCCCCTCGCTCCCAGCCCCCTGCCCCAGCCCTGTGGCCAGACAGGGACCAGCATGCCCCCTGGCTCCCTCTTACCTCAGGTTCCCACTCCGGCATGGGCAGGAACAGCCTTATGGTTCCTCCGGCTGGGGGGGTGGGGCAGGGCGGGCCCTGCTTTTCCAGGGGTCTCCTTGGCTTCCTCTGGGTCCTACTGCCCCTGCTCCTGTCATTTTTGACTGGAGCCAGAGGCAAATAAAATTTTTTTAAAAATTTCTAGGGGCCCTGCCAGATAGAATGACCTTGTGGGCTGGATTTTGCCCACCCATGAATTAATGGCTTCCATGGGCTTAATCCCCTGATCAAGCCCATGGAAGCCATTAGTTGTCATGGTAGCAAGCCCTGTTTTGGGGCCATCTGTCAATCTCTGGTAAGGGGCAGGACTTCCGGGGGCTCTCAGTCAACTTTTAGCACACATGCCTGCTGAATTACTAATGGAGAGATGTTTTTTATTACATATATGGTAGATCTGAAACTGGCTTTGGGTAACGGTATGAAAAAAACCCAATACATACTTCCTGGAAAGAAAACATATGTATAGAAGATAGATCTAGGCTGGAAAAGCACAAGCTCAGGGGTGATCTGATGGCTACCTGTAAGTTTATCAGGGGTGTTCACGAGGATCTGAGGGAACAATTGTTCACCAGAGCGCCCCAAGGGATGACAAGGTTGAATGGTTATAAACTACTGCAAGACCATTTCAGGCTGGACATAAGGAAGAATTTCTTTACTGTCTGAGCCCCCAAGGTCTGGAATAGCCTGGCATCGGAGGTGGTTCAAGCACCTACATTGAATGCCTTCAGGAGAAATTTGGATGCTTATCTTGCTGGGATCCTATAACCCCAGCTGACTTCCTGCCCCATGGGCAGGGGACTGGACTCGATGATCTTCTGAGGTCCCTTCTAGCCCTAATGTCTATGAAATCTATGGTGTGAATACAGAAGTGTACAGAAGTATCAGTCAAGGTGTGGGAAGTATCAGTCAAGGTGTGGGAATCTGTTTTGTAGTGTTTTGTATTTTTCCTTTAGGTGTAGGCAGAGTGAGTTGGGAAAGACAGAATATTGAAATGACATATATCACATTCTTGCTAGTTTAATCACAAGCTAATTAAACTGGTGAAAGGAAAGAACTTTTTAACATCCAGGTTCTTTCTCAAGATGCCATTTTCTGCTACTTCTCCTTACTAGAGGAGAAAATGCAATACAGGAATTCATTATAAATATAGACAAAAGTCTGGCTTAAAAATTCCCTGAGATACCACTCACGTGTTGCCATCAACTTGAACACTAGGGAGGAAAAAGAACTAATTAAGGGAAAGGACAATGTTGGATATAAATTGGCTATGATTAAATTTAGACTGGAAATTAGAAGGTTCCTTTCCTGATTGCAATGAAGTTTTAGAACAGCCTTCAAATAGGAGTGGTAGTGGCAGGAATCCTAACTACTTTTAAAACAAGAGTTTCATCATTACTGGGATTGTATAGTGTGGCTGCCTGTGATAGCCAGGCATTAAACTTTCTGATCCACAAGGACCTTTCCAGTCCTGTGTTCCTAAAGACAGAGTAGATATACCATGAGTTTAGTCAGGGGCAGGATAGATTACATACCATATCAATTCAAGGTTTAATATAGTCCATTCTGTCTCCTGTTGTACTTATTTGCACTATGTTAAAGCTTTAGGTTTAGTTTTGCCACAGCTATATGTGAGCACAACTGCACCTGTTTTTGTCACTTCTATAATACATTTGTTTTAAACTGGTAAAAACACTTTTAATAGTTTGAAGCCCTTCTATATAGTATTCTTGAATCTAATCTTTAATGAAACCATTCTATAATTTAAAAAAATGTCCACTGCATCTACTCTACTAAAGATAGAAATATGGTAAGTGGTATGGTAAGTGTATATGGTAAGTCGAATATTGATCACTCCAGGCATGTCCAGTAACTGTAGTGTCTTCCTATGTTTAAGATATCAGATGCATTAGTTAAGGGAAATGTTAAATGACATATCAGTTGGCCTAAATGAAATAAACATCTTGAAGAATGCTAAAGTAATTAAGGATCTGATTCTGCAGCCATTACTTGAGTTATTGCATTTACATGAGTTGTCCCTTTGACTCAACAAGTATATGTGCTTTTTAGAATCAGAACATTTTCCAACTATTTTCTAAAATGTTTCATTTGCCCATTCTTGATGAGCATAATAGTGTTAGAATTGGATGAATAACTGATTTTTCAGTTTGTTTGCCAAATGAAAAAATTAAACAATTTGTTTCTTGCCATTTTTTTTCAACACAAAGCATTCTTTTCATTTTGGGCATTTGCAAGAAAACCGAAGGAAAAGCAGGGCAGGTATGCCAGGGGTTAGAATCAGGGGCTGGAGGAAGACCAAGTATTGATTTTGCTGTTTATCAAATTACTTAAGATTTAAAGCACTCACCTGGGAGATAGGAAATCCTCTTTCTCTATGGTTTGAACTCCCATCTCTTTAGATACTGTTTCTACCATCATGCTAATGGTTATACTGGGTTGGGGTCAGAGGTGTAGTAGAATAGCCCTGTATCCTGTGCACAGCCAGTGCATGAGGCATCACCAACTGCTGCACTGCCAGTGTCTGTGGTGCAGCAGCACCTATTTTTGTGCCCCACTAAGATAACATCCCTTCCACTTCCATCTCCCCCTCCCCACAGTTAAGCAACTTCCTGGGGCAAACTCAGTCTCTCATTTATGGAGCTGTTCCACTTCATGATATATACTTGGATTTTATAAAGGCCTTCAATATGGTCTCCCATGATGCTCTTGTAAAAAACAAACAAATTGGGGGATTGTGGGCTGGCAGAGTCCACCATCAGGTGGGTTGGGAACTAGCTAAGGGGTTGAACCCAGAGGGAGAGTGTTAGTGGATGGGTCTGTATTGTATTGGAAGGAGGTGCCCAGTAGTGTCCCACAGGGTTCAGTTCTTGGTCCCATGCTGTTCAACATCTTTATCAATGATTTAAATGGGAATTTGGAAAGCTGGCTAAGTTTGCAGAATGTACTAAGTTGTGGGGAAAAGTTGTTACACTAGGGGATAGGATGTGAATCCAAGTGGACCTGGACAAGCTGGCAAGGTAGGTGGAGTGGAACTGGATGCAATTCAATAAGGATAAATGCAGAGTGCTTCATCTGGAGAGAAATAACCATGAATATAAGTTAGGAGATGTGCTGGCCAGAATGATGGCTGAAAGGGACCTAAGGGTTATAGTTAATCACAGGATGAACATGAGCACCCAGTGCGATGCTGTAGTCAACAGAGCTAATAGCATACCGGGATGCATTAGCTGATACATTGCAAGCAGGGCTAAGGAAGGGATGCTTCCTCTCAACTGGGCGCTTGTGAGGCCCCAGCTGGATTACTGCGTCCAGTTCTGGGCACCGCACTTCAAACAAGATGTGGAGGATCTTGAGAGGGTCCAGGGAAGGGCCACAAGAATGATTAAGGGCCTGGAGGACAAACCTTATGAGGAAAGACTAAGGGATCTGGGACTGTCAGTCTGGGGAAGAGAAGACTGAGTGGGAAGTTGGTGGCCATCTGTAAGTATGTAAGGGGTGAATACTGGGAGCTGGGAGAAAAAAACTGTTCACTAGGGTGCCCCAAGGGAGACCAAGGAGCAGTGGCCATAAACTGTTAGAGGATAGTTTCAGTATGAATGTAAGGAAGAATTTCTTTACAGTAAGGGTAACTAGAATCTGGAATTGACTTCCCAAGGAGGTGGTGCAGTCCCCAACCTTGGAAGTCTTCAAGAGGAGACCGGACAGACACCTTGCTGGGATCATTTGATCTTAACAGTATTTCTGCCCAGAGCAGAGGGGTTGGACTCGATCTTTCGAGGTCCTTTCCAGCCCTTAATTTCTATGATTCATATGAAATAATTAATCAAGAGTACATAGAACTAATTTTCTAGCTTAGTAGTTAGAGCACTCATCTGAGAGGTGGAACACCTTGATTTCAAGTCGCTGATACAATAAATCAAGTAGTAGTAGGATGGAGTGTTGTTATATCCTTGATAGTCCAGGAAATATGTGAGAAGCAAGGGTTTTTTGGTAATACTGATGTATTTCCAGGGTCCGAATTACACTTTGACTCTGGGGGGGGTCTGCAAAAAAAAAAAAAATTAAACCAGTCCACCTAAGTGAAGGAGCAATCAAATCGGAGACCCCCCCCCCCCCCCCCCCCCCCCCCCCCCCCCCCCCCCCCCCCCCCCCCCCCCCCCCCCCCCCCCCCCCCCCCCCCGGTTATGATTTTCAAATCTTACAGGGGGTTCTCATCTCTTATAGGTGGGCTCAGCCCCCCTCAAACTTCCCCTTAATTTGCACTTTGTGTATTTCATTGAGCTAACTTTAGAGTTGGGAGAGAGAGAGAGACAAGTTTTCAGGTGCAAAGTACCTATTCTCAAGAAGCAGAGACAGCTTAAGCTAAATGTTTGTTCTCAGATCTTGGAAAGACCTGATACTTTGTGCCTGAAACCTTGTCTAACATCTCTTCCAACTATGCAGTTGGTCCTATAATACATATACCAAACAAGCCTTGCTTCTTGCATGTGCAAAATAACCAGTGTTGGAAAAAGGGGGAATCTGTTGCTGCCTTCTGCTCCAGCAGCTTTGTGAATCTGTATTTCAACCCCCTCCCCCCAAACTGCTGACCTTATTTGACCCAAATTCATGACCACTTTCAGGACAGCTGACACCGCATTTCTGGAAAAACTTAATAGTCACTGAGAAAACGTTGTCCATTTCTCATGGTAGGGATTCCTTAAATGGCTTAGCTTACCTTAGCATCTCACAAGATATTGTAATCTGGAACATAATTCACGTTCTTCCTGGGAATCCTTTTTAAAAAGTTATCTGTTTCATTAATAAGCCTACAATGAACAGAAGAAAATAAACGGTTCACTCTCATCCCTGTGAAATATTCCATTTGAAATGTATTAGTATCATGTTGAGTAGTCAAATACTTTTGTTCCCATAGCATGTCACTATTTTATCAGGAACTTAAGGTAATTTAATCAAAATGATTGCTTCTTTTATGCTTAGGACATAGCTTAAGCTGACAGATTAGATCACATCAAACTAGTATTTTGGTTATTTGACAAGTAATGTGAATCTTATAATTGGATTAAAGTTTATTGTTAAGTATATTTTTCAGCAATTTCATTAGCTATATATTAGTAATTTTAAGTTGATTTAGTTAGCAGTTGTTGAATAGTGTGCTGAATATTTCACTTCATATACACATGTACATAGGAGAATTGTTTCCCTTTTTGGATGTCTTTCTAACTTTAGGTAAAACATTCTCTGGCTCCCTCTACACGTGCAGATAAAGGTGTGATTGGATCTAATGCATGATTCACACAATCACACCTCCTGCCATGCCACACGTGCGTGGCAGGAAGCACACTTGTGGGATTGTGCATTTGATCCACTTGTACCTTATTGCCAGTGTAGAAGGAGCCTAATCTTGTGCTGCATCAGCAAGATGCAGGCTTCCACATCTGGGAACCCCTTTTGAGGGGGCTTCCAGCCATGGGGGCCACACAGCTGGGACTGAGAGTCTGCAGGCAGGACTGAGAGTCCCTGTACCTAACGTGTCTCTTGGTCCCAGCTGCGTTGTATGGGGGGCTCTCGGTCACGCCTCTACATGCAAGAGACTCTTGGTGTGGGGCCAGGACTGAGAGCCCCATCAGCCCTATACCAGCAATAAAGTGTATTTGGATCTAATGCACGATCCCATAACTGTGCCTCCTGCCGTGCGGGTGTGGTGCAACTGGGACTGTCAGGTACAGCCCTATCAGGTGCTGGACTCTGTCCCAGCTGTGCATGTGGGCCAGAGGGTTTCATGCATTGTCAAGACTTGGGGAATTGCAGCTGCCATGATCCCCCACACCCCAGGGGTTTCACACTGGGCATCATGCACTTTTGCAGCTGGGAGCCCTGTCAGCCCACACATGCAAATGAAAGCTTGATAGCAACCACCTATAAAGTTAGTACACATTTTCAAGGTCTAACCTTAGAGCTGATTGGAGCTTTTTGTTGTGTCACAAGTACTGTGTACGTGTAGCTGGTCTTAAGATAACTGCTCAATTAGCCAGTTAATTGTGTGATACCTGTAATGTATAGAAGGGGGACTCTAATAGCCTCCTCCCCCAACCTCTCTTTCCCCCTTTACGATATTATAACAAAGATAGCGTTGACTGTTCTTCAGATGGAAGATTTGAGTACCCCTTTTTTTTTTTAACAAAGTGAAACAAAAATGTGTGTGAAACTGAAATGTTCAGCAAAACACTTGAAGTAATAGCAGTGTGAAGTGCAACCACGCAGTTAGGAACATCAGGAACATTAGAAAATCTATAGAAGAAGGACAATTATAGGACAATTTAAGGAAGATATACTTAGTATTATATTTTGAATCCAGCATTTCATTTGAAATGAGAGCATTCCTACTACTGCAGGCTTCTGAATATTCATTATTCAGCATACGTTTTCTGTTTAGATAGGAGACATGCACACGTTCTGAATACAAATTATAAATATTTGTATCCTTCAGTTAACAGAGGAAGTGGTGCATCTTTCATTCACAAATATTAACTACATGTAAATGGGTGTATGAAGGTATAGCATGTATGCATGTGCTTGCATGCACCTGTTACTGGTACATGCATGTACGTACACACACACACACACACACACACACACACACACACACACACACACACACTTGGAAAGAGTACTCTAAATCCTCATTATGAATTTGAAAAGCTTAAAATAGTGTATTTAATTCTGTTATGAGTCTTGAACATGATGTCAACATTCCAATTGTTTCCTAAAAAGTATAATTTTTTTACAGTGAAATTATACTGTGGGTGTTTAATGCTTGGTTAAAAATTACTGAAATTTACAACGCCTAAGCCATTTTTTTAAAGAATGTAATGAGCAAAGCAGCAGTAGGATGTCTGCTATGAACTGATTGCTGAAATGAATAATTGTCACTGAAGGGTTTTTTTGTTATTGCTAGAGCTGTGACTTTATCTGTGGAAATGTTACTTTTAGTTTCATTGTTTTCACTGAAACAGTGCATTAAGATGTCAAGTCAAAGTATTTTTTCCTAGCCTCTCTGTTTTGATAGCTTATTTGAGAACTAATATTTCTAAAAATTCAGTATTTGTGACCACAGCTCTTCTCCAAAAGTTCCTAAATAGTATATGATTTCAAATTTTAGTAGTCTTTTTTGAAGAGGGGTGTAATTTGATAGAATTTTCCCCCAACTATTCTAGCTTGTAATGTTTGCCTTTAAAAAGATAGATTATATGTAAACACAAATCAGCTGTGACAGTAATTGAATATGCAGTCACATTAATTCCTGTGATGATGTGAACTTTACTTAAATGATTTCTGTGGATTTTTGTGCAGTTCCTCCATGCTTCTTATGCAATAAATGTTAATCTTCAGTGAATAATGTATTTAAAGAGTAGTTAAATTTAGGTGATTTTTTTGCACTGCACCTCCTTTTGAAACAAGGTTACTTGCAGTACCTTGCACTATGGCAGAAGGCTTTGAGGGTCATGTGTGCTGCGAAGCAAAGTTGCTCCCAGTACACAAGGTAAAAAGTGTGGAGTTTTGAAAAGTATGTGTGTTTTTACATTGTGATGGGAAACACTGAGATTCTTGGCTAAAATTCTATAGCACCATCTTATCTTGGATACAGCCCTTTTATCATCACAGTGATTGTCAGGTTTGTAAGCTTGCTTTACCTTTCCAGCATTTGACAAACACACTGTCAGAGGCAGGGCAAATAATACAGCCATACTGAACTAGGCATCTGTAAAAACAGGACTCTTGACAGTTGTAAATAACAAATATTTTTCTGCATGGACAGGGATACAGTGTAAGGGCTGTGTGATGTATGGCACCCTTCCAAGATTTATCAAGTCTGTATGCACTAATGAAAGTTGCCATGCATGTTGTGCTATACAGATGGTTTTACACTTTCTTCTAGCTTTGGCACTTTTAAGTATTCTGAGCATTTCTTCTCCTTGTCCCCTCACCAAAGCTTGACATCCCCTAAAGAAAAAAAACTCCAATGTTTATTTTGATGAAGCTTAAAAATAAAAGTAAGCATTCTTCTTTAGATGTTGTCCATGTGCATGTTCCACTGTGGGTATGCAGGTGCCTCAAGCACTTAAGCTTTCAGGACTTGGCTAGGTACAGAATCTCCAGGGGTTTAAGATACTCCTCAAGAAGACCATTTTTGTTGGTAGTGCCAGAGGGGAGGTTCTCTGCTGAGTGATGACGTCAGGATGGTTCCTTGAAGAGACCCTTCTTTATCATTTCTCCTCAGAGACCAGCGTCTGCATAGATCTCCACTATTAATGGGAGATCATAGGAGATGGATGCTCCATTTGGATCTGCACACTCTCCATCTCAAAATACAGGTGCTGTATGGCTTTTGACAGTAGAAAGCCTGCTTATTCTCTTACAAAGGTGTTGTCATCCATAGCAGGAAAAACATACCAGATAAAGTGGACTAGGTTTTTGCCCTGGGTGCTGTGAGATCTTACTTATTAGGCTCTAATTACAGTTAATCTGGACTACCTGTCAGCTCTGTCAAGATGCATCTAGCTGCTATTTCAACTCTTTGTTCACCTGTGAAGGGCCTGTTTGTCTTCCCCTACATGGCAGTGCTGAAGTTCATCAAAAGTCCAGCTGAGGTACCCCTTCCACGAAGTGAAGATTTTGTTGCCCTCATTATGATTTCCTACCTTAGTTTACCTTGTAATTATACCTCAATCAGTAGATTTATCTAGTGATTTTTTCCTGAAAACCTCACTCCTAGAGGTGAACCTTCTGCCTGATATAAGAAAACCCTTCTCTTTTCACTTGGATGGAACTGAGCCTTTCTAAAGATCTCAGTTATTTATCTTTGCAGCTGGAAGATCCCTCTAGTTGTGCTCTAAAGGAGCATTGCTTTGTAATTGCCCGTAGTGGAATATGGACCTGTTTAAAAAAAAAAAAAAAAAGAAGAAGAAGAAGAAAGACAGAGGTTGCATACCAGTAACTGAGGTTCTTTCATCTTGTCCTTTTCCTTGGAGTCACTAGTATTATGGAAATCTGCAGCTTAGAGGAAACCAAGGAGCAGGTTGGGTGAGACAGTAGCGGGTGCTACCATGCTGAGCCACCTATCCTGTGGCCAACCAAAACCCCACTTCAGGTATCTCCCCTGGGGTGCCTAGTTCCAGCCAACCCCCTTCCTGGAGCACACCCACAAGCCTGGGGTAATTGCTGCCACCGCCTGGGCTCTGGTCTTTGTTAGGGCTCTGTGCAGCCTGGGGTACACATACCCTGCAGACCTTGAGGGTGCTTTACCCATGGGTAGTATTTCTGGGTGCTCCTTATAGCCTGGAGCCACCCAGGATGTTTTCAGATAGGACAAAATCAGATAATAATCAACTGAGTTCTGCTAGGAGCAAAAAGACCTGTCCCCACCTCAAGCATTTACAGCTGGGCATGCTGTAACAGATAGCTTTGATTAATCAGAGAAGGGGGAAATTGGAGAGGGGTACAAGACGGGAGTATTAAAGAAAATGCCTTGAGCAAAACAGAATAGGCTGTTGGCCCTTTTAACACCCAGTTAAAGATACATAACTCTAATTTACTTGCTGATTTTCAGGTAAGCTACTTGCATATACATCCAGAGAATTCTGGTGTGCATTTCCAAAATGCCTGCTGGAGGAAGCCCCCAGATCAGGTGACCTGACCCTTAAATAGCTCTTCTAATTGCATCACCTGGTTCCAACCAGAAACAAGCATCCTCTAAACACTGCTGATGTAGCCCAATCATTTAAAAAGTGGCCAGCAACCCCTTGTGGAGTGACCAGAGTCACAAAACTGGTTCTGCAAGTTCCCTGGAGGGAAACGGAAGACAAAGGGTCTCAGACCAGGGGCAGAGAGAGAAGGATTTCTTTACATGCACCACCCATTTTTCTGGTCTCAGATCAGACTTTACAGCTACCGTTTACCGATGTTGCTAGCATCATAGAATTTGAGATGCCACAAACTTCTTGAATTATAAAATCAATAGCAGAGTATGAGCTATGGGTTCTGCCTAAAGGAAGGAGTTCTGGGATTGAGCTAGATGGATGCCTAGCCCTTTCATCCCTTGTCCCTCCTCTCCCTACACACCCTCTCCCTTCCCTGCTCTAGTTCCAGCTTCAGCAGTGGAGAGGGTAGATAAGCAGTGGTGGCACATGTTGCAGTGGCCAGAAGTTTGCTAGTGTTGGGGGAGATGCCACCTCCTTTTTTTGGTGCTGAAAACCAGTGTTTTTTGGTCTGACATACACATTAGTGGCAAAAAAAGAGGTAACATTCCAGAGTAGCAGCAAACTTCTGGCTGCTTCAGTATCTGATGCCACCACCTGGGGCTCAATACTGGCCAGTTATGCCTCTGTATAAAATGCCCTGTTTATTTCAGATGCCATAGTGTAATAGATGCTTTCCTTTTTTAAAAGGAGCCATTATAGTGCAGCTGAACATATATGACAAACTATATATGTGATACGTAATATCTTTAAATATCTGAAAAGATATCTGATATCTTTACAACATATTTATTATGTCTCACTAAAACTCTAAAAAGGGTTCTCCCGGATCACCTAGCCTTTCATGAATTCTTTACATGTGACAGTCAGTTTGAAGGAAAAACAGGAAGCAAATGATCAATCTTTCATTTTATTCTCCTGCCTCCATTTGTTTTTACTTGGACAGATGTAGAATAAAAACAAAGGACATTTCTTATCAAGCAAAACTCAGAAGCAGTTTCACATAAAAAACATAATGAGTATGACAGCCTACAAATAACATCAAGCATGAATCTTCTTACACAAGAAAGGAGAAATGTCCTTTAGTATATTTACTTCAATCAACACTAATAAGGTTTGCTTTATGTGTTTTATGCATCCACCATTGTAATTATAAATCCTTGACATTTTAGCACTAACATTTTTATCTGTCAGGAAATCCACTCGCAGTCATCCTTAAAGGGACAGCCAAATTGTTACTATAGATGTTTATAGGCATATTGACATACCATATTTCCATATTTGTTTGAATATAAATGATGTTTTTTCCCTTAATCAGCACAGGGAAGAAAGCCCCTTGTTTTATATTCTCATACTCATAACCCCCCTCCCCACCATTAAATACATTGGTTATCATTAAACTGCTGTGAGAAACAGCATGTGCTCAGTAATGGAAACCAGCTATGAAGTTGATTGAATGCAGTACATGCTGAGCATGCCCAGCTGGCTCATATTGGGCAAACATCCTGATGGGAATGTACCACAAGGCTAGATTAGCATAGCCCATCTCAATAAGATATAGTGCCCATTGTGTTCAGTCCCTCTCAGCACCAACTCTTTCAAGTCATGGTGGACCACTGCATGAAATATATTTCAAGTTCCTCTTCACTCCTGTAGCTGAGCATTATTTTTCTTTCCTATTTCCAGTTATTCCTGTTTCTTCACAAGCCTTAAATGTCTGGCAAACAGCACCAAACCTGTGTAGCCGAGCAGCTCTGTTGTCCCCGCTGTCTGCCTGTTACATGATTAGTGCAACTCCACCCTTTATGGTGTAGGGATGGACCAGGTTGCCCTGCACATCGTCTGCATATAACTTTTTGGAGGGTCCCAGTACTTGTGACCAGAACACCCAGTTCCAGTTGTGAGTGAGGGGCTAATTAGCATTTTATTAGCATCCTTTTGGGGGGAGCGCACACACACATTGAGCAGAACTGGGCTGTGAGTTCACCATGCCTTGAAACACTGTTGACTCTGTTGGGGCCTAGCCCAGTGAACTATACGATAAGTGTTGAGCCTTTTGGTTCTGGACTACAGTAATATCATGCACATTTTGTACTTTATATAAGTAGGTACAAAAATGATGCTCAAAAGTGTGTTTATGGAGTTCCTATGCTGAAATTTCCAGCAGTTAGGGTTGGGGTCAGAGTCAGACCCACAGTGGTCTCCTGTTCCTCTCTACAGTCTGTCCTGCTCTGTGTCCCTTTCCACAGTTACTGTCACATGCAGCTCACCTCCATATTGTGCTTGTGGAGGGAATAGAGCCTGAACAGAGTCTTACAGTAAGGGGAGGCAGGAAGACTTCAGGGAGAAGAAATTGGGGGGGGAAGGAAGGGCAGAGGGCAATGGAGCCACCATTTATTTTCCCTAATAAAATAGGGAAGGATGAGAGGGGGTAGGAGGGGAATGAATTCAAGATGGTACTTCGATAATTAGATTCTACACATGGAACATTATAACAAATATATAAATATTCCATATATGTAAGCTAATTATTGGGGGTGGAGTTTATATTCAGGGTCATTTTGTATTCAGGTCAATATTATATTTGCCAGATGGCTTAAGAAAATTATAATTTAGTTATGTTTGACAAGCTGGTCAAGATTTGCCCCAAATTTCAGTGTTAACAACTGAATCTATTGTAGTCTTGAAAACAGTCACCCATGTCAGCAAAGGCCAAAGTTGCAAATATATGTAGTCTCATTTACACTGAGACCTTGCAGAAGAAAACCTGCTGGTTCAACTGTAATAGAACCATGCAAATAGTAAGATAGCTTTTGCCCTGGTAGTGCCATCACTCACCTGGAACCTAGGTCATCTTTTTTTATTCCTGGGAAATCCTTGTCTTTGCTTTTCTGCCATTATGCAAGAACAGGCTGTACAGGTCTGTTAACTATCATTGAACATCTTGGTCCATCTTGCCCCTTTGCCACTCCTGCATTAGCAAAATTTACAACTGGTCATGGATGCAGAAGAAGACTATCAGTCATGACCAGGGAAGCAAATCTCATTGCAATCAGGTGATGGTAGATGTTGTTGTATTATGAAGGAACTCAGGCGAGGGTATCCATAATGATCTCTCTATAGTTGAAAGTTTGACAATGGTGTTATCTCTGTTGGAAAGAGGTAGCTAGTTGACTCTTGACATTTTTACACAGTTGACCAATGAAAGTTGAATTTAGAGACTTGTATGTATCCTCCTACAAATGTGCCAACATGTGCTGCAAAATGCCCTGGGATACCAATTTAGTGCAACTTGTGGTAAGCCCCGCATCGTGTGCTTGCTCTTTCATGGCAGCTCAGCTCAGTCTGCCCATTTTTCTGAAGTTGTCACCAACAGTTAGTTTCTCCTTGATAGTCTAAAGTGTTGTCCCTTACAGGCTTACCCTTCCTTGTATTCACAGCCTAAGAGTCAGGTAGTCAGCTACCAACTGTTAACTTTAACTGTTTGATAATCTAGATGATCACAGGTTCTCTGTGTTGCTTTAGGTTCAGATTGTTTTTAGGTGTCTGGTTATTATTAGGGATCAAATACATGGGAAGAGTTGTAGTGGTTGGACGGTCTTAATTTTGATTTTCTGTATTTACTCATGTTTTTACAACAGCAGGTGTTTTGTGAATAAGCTTCCACTTATGTTTTTACAGTCGAGTCCTCAAGTTGTTCTTCTAGTCTCTGAATTTATTAATAGATTGTAAGACTTGACTATTTCAAAACTGCCTATGTGATTTGTGAATTTTACCTAGTCATGACTGTGTATGGGTTTTCATTTTATACTGAGCCACCATTTCTTGCTGTGATAGAATTCAACGGAAACTCAACAAACTTTTAACTTATTATCTATTGACAATTCTTTGAAATGAGTGATGAATTTGAAAATTATTTAAAGTGTTTGAAAAAATGAGAAAGCTATTGATATTAGCCTTAACAATAAGATGTTGAGAAATACCAGACTTAAAGGAATGCTGTCAGGGACTTTGAATATATGGATTTTGTTTAAAAATTAAAAGTTTTAAACACATTTTTCTTCCCTGGTCTTTGTAGTTATGAGTACCAAATATCAGAGCTGAAACAAGCTCAGCTGTAAATAAAGCTGAAAGTGCATTCTTTTTTCCAAACTAATTAAAGGACAGAATTAAAATAAATGGCATAAATGCTGATGGCAGAGAGAGAATAATTTCAAAGGTGCAAAGGAAAATTGGGGCAAGAATACATGGCACATTTATGTCGGTGTATTTTACATCAATTTTGTACCATGGCTGGAGTAGATAAAAACCAGCTGTGTAAGGTAGACACTAGTATAGTGCTTCACTGCTATCTGACAGGAGAGCAGATAAAAGCTATGGGCCTTGAGTAGATGGCTATGTATGGGTATGCAGGAGACAATCAACACCTACATTTATTTAATGGTGGTTTTTCATGGAGAAATTTTATACCAGATAAGTGACTTACATCTGTGCAGGGAGGTAATATGCGTCACCTCTTTTCATTATACCTATGTAATGACCAATTGCACCACTGTACACATATTTTGTTTTCAAGGCCTTAGTCATCTAACTCTAATGGAAATTTAATAAGAAATGGGAATTTATCTCCTATTTGTACTTTTAACGTCTCCCTCAAATTTCTAAAAATATCCATGTTTCAGTCTACATGGAATATGTTACTAACACAGGCAAAAACATTTATTCC
Organism: Alligator sinensis; assembly: GCF_000455745.1. Taxonomy (NCBI): domain Eukaryota; kingdom Metazoa; phylum Chordata; order Crocodylia; family Alligatoridae; genus Alligator; species Alligator sinensis. Next base: position 288,005 of record NW_005842955.1, on the reverse strand, counting down.
TTTTAAATTATTTTTTAACCTGACAGTACTTGAGAGCTGATGAATTTAATTGCATGCAAGTTTTGCTGTTTCCTTTTGCTATACAGTAACCTACATATATTGAGTGTTTGGGGTTGGGAAGGAAGTAGAAGTATCTCTTTAGTTCCACTTATGTTGGCTTAAATCAAGGCAGTTTTGTTTATGCTTGTTGTTTTGGAACCAATGAAGAAGTTAAGATGCTTACAGTTTTTATAACCTGATTAAGAACAAGCTTATGAAATATAAAACAAGCATATGAAATATAAATCATTTTAAAACCTTTGTTTAAATTTGTATACAGAAAACCCCTCAAAACCAGTTGCTTTTGAGCTAACAATTTTTTTTTTTTTTAAATCTACACCATTCAGTCAAAGATGGTGATTTGTTTGTCTTACTCTGTGAAATTGTGAAACTTCTCAACATTATTTACAGGTAATTGTTCTTGGTTGAAAAGTGAAATTATCTGGGTTTGGAATGTTTTTCTTTATCTTTTGTTTTGCTTTTTGTATGCTAGGGTAGGCAATATATTTTATTAATTATACCTAAATATTTGCATGCAATATAATATATGCACATACTTGTATATGTATGCTTGTTTATTTAAATATGATTAAGCAAATAAGTGTGTGTTCACACACATATGGGTAGGAGTGGGGGCAGAAAGGTGTGCTTGTATGTATATGTATGTATGTTCATGTCAATGAATTTTTGTTAATATGCTCTGAAGGGATGGAGACTGTCGTTGCTAAAGGTGAGCTTATAGGGTAGAATGTTAAAAGTTGAAGGACGGGCAACTCTTAAAAAATGACATGTTTTCTCTGGGAGCAGGGAAATGCTTTTGGATGAGTTCTTAAATAAACCATTCCATCCGTTTTCTGCATTTCAGTGACCAATGTTTCTCTTACGAGAAATACATTGCTATTTTGCATTCAACGCTTCTCACTCCTGTAGCATAATTCTCCTTCGTCTTGTTGTTTATGTAATTTTTTGTAAATGAAATTATATTTGTGTTTGTTATTCTGTGTTTTTCAGTATGTGTTTTCTAAACTTGTGCATAATTCTGTTTTAATTTTCTGTAAATCATACGATTGAAATAAGTATAAAATGGTGATGGTTTTAGTACATTTTGATAGATCTGTACCATGAGACACTTTTACGAAATCAAAGGTTGACCTTACTAAATTGCTTTATAATAAATTTGTCGCATTTACTGTCAACTTTGACTGTTTGTTGCTGCCTTGTTCTAGATGTTTAAAAACCAAATAAGGGATTTTTAAGTAAGCCAAACAACATGTAAAAGTGTTAAGGGTCTGATAATTTATTATTTGTCTACGTGACTTATAGATGTTGAAATGTAACACCTTTTAATAGAGATTACAACAATGTGTAGTGCTAAAGTCCCAATTATACAAAAATACCTGTTAAAGAGATTCAGAAACAACAAATACTTGTGCATTCTTTCATCAAGTTGCTTAAGAAATAAAAATGTTTAAAGAAATGCAGCAAGTAAACAGTTTCTAATGAAGTAATGGAATGACAGCCTGTAGGATTTTATATATTAAGAGAAGTATTTTGCTTTACTAAACTTTTAAAAAGGATTACTATACTGATACATTCAATTATTTAATTTAATATATTGAACTTTTAAAACGAGAACTTTGCACTGTGAGCAATCAAAATAAGAACATTATTAGTAATAGATTTTAATGCAGGATTTTTTTTTTAAGTGTTGCTTTGAGAGGATCATTTCACTCCTGACAAGAAAGGATTGCAGTACTCTCTAATTAAAGAATTTTCTATACTGGAAATGAGAAGTCAATTACTAAAATTGTTTTTGAATAGCTAATTTACATATACTTAATTGTATTCATTCTTTTTGAAAGGCTGAATTTGATATTTATAATGTTTTGATTGATTAGTAATGCATTGTTAATGTTAATAGCATTACCAACTAGGTGTCCCTCCAAATGGAACCTGAAATAGTCCTGAATAAATATCTTTAATTAATAAATAAATTAACTTTTTATTTCTTTTGTGAAGACAGACCGTAAATCTTTCAGTCCCTGATTATTTGCAGTGTATGCAATAAAATCTCTTCTACGCAATGTTAAAAAGTGGGCATTGAAACCCATATCAAGTAGCATCATTGGTGAGTACCATAGGAGAGCCTCTAGATGAATATTTTATTTAATATAATAGTGACAGGAATCTGCCAAAATAGCGTACAACCATAGGGACTCCTGGGCTCTTCATTGTACTGGTTACTCAAATAGTGATAGAAGTAGGAAATATATTCTAGATTATGATGGCTAAAAAAATCCAATTTTGAAATGTAAATTTGGTCAAAATTATCTGAGAATTTGTAATCTTCAAATTTGATTAGGGAGAAAAGATTTTGGTTTTCTTCCCAGCTTGGCCATTGACTCCCCCTGTATAACCTTGTACCTGTTACATGAGAAAAAAGCTATTCTTCAGGTGGCCTGCGGGGTAGTATTTTCTCATGCAGTGGGTAGGAAATTAGATGGTGAGTAGTGCTGTTGTTTCATTTGATCAATCTTATTCATTTTACATATGTAATATGGGGAAAATGTTTCACTCACATCTGTAAAATGTTTAGAAAAGTATTATCCAATACGCTAGAAGTATTATCATATACTAATATATTGCACTAGGGTATTAAATCACAGAGAAATTCCACCTGGTACAATAAAAAGAATCCTGTTTACTGACCATCACTTTTACATTTGTGCTCCATTTGCTCTGCTGCTTGCCCACATAATACCAAAGTGGATTTCAGACCCTGGTGTGAATCTTCAGAACTTTCAGGCCTCATGCTGTCTCATACTGCTTTTCCCTTGATAACAACTGCCGTCATCAGAAATGAAATTTTCATGGCGCAATAATATTCATTTGAATAGTTACTTAAAAACAAGAAAAAACATCCATGCTTCTGTTGTTGGAAATAAAGAACAATGTGACTAATTTTCATGGTAATTGTAAGAGTGACAGTGTAGCCAGGATGGCTCAGATAATGCGAGAGGCAAGGTTGATATCTTTTATTGGACCAACTGCCTAGTTGGAATAAAGTTAGACATCTGAAAGTTTGTCTAACTTTATCCAAACTACATAGTCTGTCCAATATAAGGATTTCTTAGGGCAATATCTTGCCTCGCGTTCATGTTCATGTATATATGGAAGACAGGGCTGGGGGCACTTCATAGACTAACTCATTAAAATGCATAAGCTTACGTAGGCAGCAGCCTACTTTGTCAGATGCTATGAATGTAAATGGCTCATTAAATTCTCCCTCCCTTCTTTCCCCCCTTTGGATTTATGTATTTGTAACATGCGGAGATACGATGGTGCTGAATGCAGTATGAACACCTGGATAGTTTCCCTGTACTTCATCATTATATTACAAAGAGATTTGTCTTGTTACTGGAATTAATCTTTCCCATAAGCTTAGAGTGAATACAAAACAAATTGTGTGTGGTAAGAGGTATGTCTGTGGCCATGGAAAGAAAGCAGCCTTCATATGGAAAAAGAGAGCAAGCAGTCTTCCTAATTACTCAGGGGTTTTTGTGTACCACTGAAATATGCATTGGTAAACATGAACTGACACATTTCTAGCAACCAAATTATAAATGAGTGGAAGACCTAAAAATGTCAATTTCTTCCTCAGAAGCATTTCAAGTTTTTTCTCTTTCTCCCCATATTCCCTTCTCTATTACTTCTCTTATTCCTTTATCTTCTGCATTCCTTTATTCCCTTAGGCAAATTAATTCCTTTAAATGTTTCTGTCTATGCTCCAGTATTTTACTAGTCACAGCTTATCTATTTGACATAAATCTTAAATGACAGAGAGGGCTTGGCATGCTAATATTTCATATAGGGTGTGTGTGTGAAATATATATGACATATGTTATGCATCTCCTAAACAGATCTCTAGAAAGGTTTTAACAGAGTGAAAGTGTTGCACTTTTCAGATTCAGCATATATGAAATAAAACTTCACAAACTGCACAAAATTTAAACAAACAAACAAACAAAAAAGGACACCCTAAGTTTCAGAAAACCTGAGACAATATTTGGTGATAAAGGAAGTATGTAGGTTTTTGCAAAGAATTAGAGAACTATCTTGGCAAAATATCCTCAAGCTTATGAAGTTACTAAAAATATTGCATCCATATCTTCTACTCCTGAGGCCAGAGGACAGTCTAAAAGTGCATCAAAAGGCATAGGTACAATTTAAAAAAATTCCCCCAAAGAATACATTATCATTACTAAAACATGGCACTCAAAATTTAAAAGTGGAAAACTGAAGGGGTTAAGTGCTGTTTTGTAAGCTTGAACATACTGTCTTGTACATACTTCAGAATATTCAAGTAAGGAAGAGAGTAAGACAAAATTATATACTTACTCTTTATTTAACAGGAAAGAAGCTAAAAACCAAGAAAAGTCTTTTTATACCCCCAATGTACATATGCTTGTTGTGTTTTGGGATTGCTTAAAAATTACATGGTTTGTAAAACAAGTACCGCCTCCACTTGCATGCATACTGTTTAAAACTTGTCAACTGTCTTTTTATTTTTTGTTTCAATTTTTGTAATTGGGCTTCAATATCCCTTTGCTGTACATTTTTATGCTGAAATACAGATGTTTCTAAATACAGGTTTGTAATACAAATCCTAAGATCATTGTTGCACTATGCAAAAATGCTAGTTAATGACAGATCATTATGATCCTGACTGAGAGAAACACCTTTACATGACAGTGTTTAAGCATGTGTTTAAGTTTCACTGAGGTTAGTACATTTAAGCAAATGCATAAAGGCTTCCATGAACCTTCGCTTGTATTATGAGCCAATTTCAAATCTGATATTTTTGTTTCCAGGAAGGGAGCTTTTGAAGCAAGTCTGAGCAGTACTTAAAGTATAAACTGTATGGTTCTGTTTCTTGTTGTTTTACAGCTCATTGCTGTGTATGATGAACAAGAATCTCACCACAAGATTGATGGCACCAATGGCAGTTTGACAGATGGACACAGCCCAGATCCTTTTGAGATGGAGGTAGCCGCCCAGCTGGCTGCTTTTCAACCAATTGGTGGTGAGATTGAAGTTACACCGTCTGCATTGAAATTGGGTGTGTACCCATTACTTTCTCATTTTTTTTAAATCATCCCCTGTGTGCCTTAGCTGTACTCCTGCTGTTTTATTTTCAGTCTTCCTGCTCACTTGCTTGCACGTGTGCTCATGCTCTCTCTCCCTTTCTCCAGCCAGTCATTGGCTTCTATCTTCAGTGGTGATAATACTGTGATGACACAATACAAAATTTTTCAAAAACAGATTGAAAGGGAATCCCATTGCTATGTGCTTTCAAAGCAGCAGCGCAATCTGATAAATATCCAGCAAACGAATGATCCTGAGAGGAATTTTCCTATGTTGTATTTAAAAAACAAAACCAAAAAAATTATCCTTGAATCTGTGTTAATAATAAACTCAGGGCTTAAACCACAAAAGGGAAAAATAGCGTCTTTTGCCTGTGATTCACCCTAACTGCATATGAGTTGCTGGGGTATCTGATTAGTGTGAGATAAAATTCTTGCAGACTTGGGACTGAAATGTTTTTGCTGCTGGAATATCTGGTGTTAATTTAATTTAATTGCATTTAAAAGAAGCAAGAATACTGATGAAAAGTAAAGCCAGAAATAAACATCCTACTAACATTTTATTGGACAATATAGGTATCTTTAAATTGTTAACAGAAAGATGCTGCTGTAGTAGAATATATTCTAATTTGTGCTTATGAAGGAAAATGTTTACATTTGAGTTTAGTAAAGATTTCAGATTATGCTTTCCACTGTAACTGAATGTTTTTGATTGCTGTTAAATTCTACTTTTTAAAATATTTTTTGTACCTAAATGTGTATGCAAAACTTATTTTTGTCATATAGGATAAATGAAAAGATTTGCATTCATTTGAAGGACCTGCAGTTGAATGATTTGCTATTTTATTTTTATACCTAACTTATATTACATGATGGATATTCTATTCTAACATGTTTCGAAAGGCAAAATCTATTCCCTTAATCCCCTGAAGCCTATTTAAAAGATCAGTAAACACAATCTAATCAAGCTCAATACTCTAATTATAGATTGGGGTGGAACACAGAATTATATTGTATAATTTAGCCTCATGCAACCTTATGTAAAACAGATAATAATTTGGTTTATAATGGCAGTGCCAGTAGAACTTTGATTTTGGCAAAACATAGATTGACCCACTATGTCATCTACCAGATGGGATCATTTTTCATAATACTATAGAGTTGGAAGGAGAATAAAAAGCATGGTATAGTATAAAAAGATCTGCCAATTAAGATATCACGTCGTTTCTAGAATAGAATTTATATATGTTCTTAAATGAGACTTTGTAAAGATGGAATGCTAGAGTTTCCGTGCTTGTCTCTGATTCCTTTTCAGATTGTTTCATTTTACATGTTAAATAAAAGATTTTCTAACAGTCAGCTCTTTAAATTCAATTTGAGTTCTGAAAGTCTGCCTCTCTTCTTTCTGGCCTTCGCAGCTTATACAAAACAAAACAAAAAACCTTTTACACATCCCATGCAAGTGTATTGACTTCAACTTGTGCAGCCATTTACACCAATTCTGAATTAAATTAAAAAATTAAAATGCAGTTTATGAGTACCATTGCTACCTCAGGCAGATTAGAATCTGACTTCCAGTGTAATTCTTTAGGTAAGTCTGCATTGCAAATAGTAGTAAAAGGTAAAGAAAGATGTTTTATTTCTGTATTTATTTTACAAAATATGTTGCTATGACTATAGTGTCACAACCCAAAGTTGTGGTTTTTCTTGTTTGTGTGTGCTTCGGCATCGCTAAATCATGTTCCCGCCAAATTGCAGCTCTTTTGCACGGTGGAGTGTTCTGTTGCAATTAAGAACCCGCGTGCAGGAGTTTTTCCCACCAGTTCTGTAGCTTTCTTTGCATAGTGCATTCCTTTTGCATTATAGTGATGCACAATGCAAAGGAGTTCCTGCCATTTGTATTTAGATTCGTGCCACATTATTGGCCGGTTCTAAATGTAGGCATACGGGGTGGCTAGCTATTGGCTTGCTAGCCGTACAAAAGGCTTGGGTAGTTTCCGCCCAAGTCGGAGAGAGAGAAAGCACGTGGAGTTTGGGAAAGAAGCGTGAGGATTTCTAAGCGCTGCTGATCCCTACGAACCCAGCTTTTTCCTTAAGAGGGCACAGAGGTTTAATTTGTTGAACCCACGGAGCTTCAACAACTCCGGGGGACCTATTTACCGAACCCTTGGAGCCTTAACAACTCCGAGGCGCACAACCTCTAGCCTCTCCCCGACGCCAATCGCAGTCCAGACGTATCCCTATCCTAAGGACCCAATTGTCGAATCCACGGAGTCTTAACAGCTCCGGGGGACCTGGGAACCGAGTAACCCCCGGAGATACAGCTGCTCCATGAGAACGAATTATTGAACCCGCGGAGCCTAAACCACTCTGGGGTCAAGGAACCGAGTCTATTAGAGTCCTCCACCAAGAACTCAAGCGGAGCTGTGCCTGGAAAGCTGACCAGCCTACACCGCGACCACCTTGGGTGTAAGTAAATAATCTTTTCAATCAACCATTACGCCTCCGTGACTGATTCTAGCTCGAGCGTACCATACCGCGCCGCGGTTTTCTCCAACCCCGCGTGCCCAGGCTGCTGGCCACAGCCTGTGTGCACAAAGACGGGCCCGGCTCGCCCCCGGCGACCCAGATGGGATCGGGAGAGAACTCGCACATGGCGACCCAGGTGGGATCGGGATATAGCACATATAGATATAAGTATCAAGCAGATCTGTTGAGTAAGGTGATGTGATTTTTACAAAATCACTTGTCAGGGTAGAACTTCATGTTGAGAACTCTGGCATTTGTTTAGCCTTTTAAAGAATATATTGCAAAAGATCACTGAATTTACTTGAATAGGGATTATATGTAGATTATTTATTTAATAAATGAGTAAAAATTGTAATGACTTTACTGCGCATTTTAAGCATTGATTTCAAGAATCTGTAGTTTACGTGGTCAGATGCACCTTATTAGCTATCGGTGTGTTTATAATGGTCTCCCTAGAGAATGCTTAAGATTTGTAGCTGAATAAAGGCATAAAAATAATTATTTTTCAAGCATAAGGGAATCCATATATATTTTGAAAAAAAAGTTGAATGTTATTCAATAATTCCTTATTTTTAAAGGATGTCTCTCATGGTATGATGGCGTAACCTAATGCACACCTAATCTTACTACCTTTTTGTCATTTTTTCTTCTTTACCATGTCTTGGAATTACTTATTTCAGATTCCTGTGTGAACAGTACTGTCCAGATATTAACTAATCTGTCTCAGGCTCAGATCCTAGTTTTTTCTATTACCTCCTAAGTAGTTAACTTTGTTTTTCCTTTTAGTAAGTCATTTGAAACTTTGAAAATGAGCCAATTCTTTCTCTGTCTCTCTCTCAGTGATCCTATATTTCGCTCAAAACCTAAGGTACTTCAGATTCTATATTACTTCCATATGGGTTGGCAAAATCTTAAAAAAATGGTCAAATGTATTTGAAATTTGGCTGTTTTAAAACTGTTTTCATAATATTTAACACATCCTTTTACAGCACCTTATATTATACAGCTGTTGATTTTTGCCAAATATTATACTACTTGTTCTGTTTTATGTAACATAACATAGTTCTTAGAGAAATACATTAAAACATTTTCATTTAGCTTTATAAGGAATTGTATCCTGTTTTGGTGTTGCCTTTAGGAAAAGTAGAAAAAGATGTTGTGCCTTTAATTAGGCCAAAGTATCTAAGTATTTCCTATGCCCGTAACATGAGGTTAAGTATTGGCCTGTGATCTTAGACAAACATGCTTGCACCACACACATAGCAGAACTGAAGCAGAGTATCAGGTGTTGTTGCTGACAGTGTCTGAATTTAGACTACAAAGCAAGTAAGTGTGTAATGGTTTCCTATTGCCTGAAGGGCTTTAGTGGAGTCTTTGGAATTCAGAGCTGAAATTACTGACAGAACAAGGGTCATTTGCTTCAATTAGATCCATAAGTCACAATTTGGTCATGGCATTTTATCCTACTGGTTTCCTCTTAGGCATAATTGCCAAAAAGTTAGGCTTGATTGCACAGTCACCTCTCTCAAACAGTCTTTATTTATTTATTTATTTTTACAGATTAATGTCTTATCATGCAACAGATAAATGATGTAGTAATTACCTTATGATAGCATTCTGCTATCACCCATTCAGGCACAGATATAGATCTAATGATGATCTGACACATACTTTTACACACCCAATTTCCTTGCTTCTTCCAGAAATAGCAGTGTTATCTCCATTTACTTGGACTAGGATAAAAAAAAAAAATCCTTAAATCCGAAAGGTAGGGTGGAGTAAGATAGATTTCTTATCCGTTTGTGCCTCAGAGCTGCTTCTCCAAGTGTCTTGCCTTTTTAGGTTTTGTGAACTGGAGAGCACTACAGTACATTCCATACAGGGCCAACAGGTTCAATTACAAGTGTGGAGCCCATGCCTGTTCCATTCATAAGTGAAATATACTGCATAAGAACATACAGACTGCCAAGAATTGCTCACTAACCTGAGGTCCCCAATCTAAAACAAACAAACAAAACAAAATAGCACCTTTTTATATAGGTATGGAATTTTCTTTCTATTACTACTACAATTAAGACTTAAATCAATAAAGAATTATATATTTAGAAAAACTTAATGCCCACTCTCCAATTACTTTTTGTGGTAGATGATAGAAAAGAAAGATTTTTGATTTTGGAGTAAAGAAAACATTTCTCAAAGTGAAGAAAAAAATAAAAATCTGTTTGTGTTTATATATACACATAAACTTAATTTGTCCAATCAGCTATTTCAAACAGTAAAGCTGTGGTTCTTTTCTTTTAGCACTCTTAGGCCAGGTACAGACATTGCACATAAACATAAGGAATCTGGAACTGGTCTATACTTAACAGAACAGAGGTTTGGGGCACATAGACTGGTTTAAAAGTAGCAGAACCTGGTCTAAGATAGACCTGGATTGATGAGGTAGCAGATTTTAATTGGTTTAGGTTATACCGGTCTATCAAACTTCTGTACCAGATCCCTTATCAATTCAAGTTAGGTTTCTGCCTGCTGCCATCCCAGGCTGCTTTGTCCCCGTTGCCATCCCCACTTCCCCCTCCACAGGGAGGCCTGCTGGAACTCCACTGGGCTTGGCTGTTCTGGCTAAGCATGCAGTGGGCCCTGCTCCCAGGCGGTCACAGAGCCAGCCAGCAGAGCTTCTGTCCCTAGCCCTGTCTCCTGCCTGCAGCAAGCTGCTGACCACAGGGGGAGGGGGCCTATAGCTCAGGATTTTTCTGTCTTTACACACTGTCCCTAGGTGGGGATCTGGTGCTCTGCAGAGCACTGGTGAGCAGGCAGCAGCAGCGGGTGCCCCAAATGATTCCTGCAATTGCAATTCCTGCAGTTGTGCTGGGTACCTCTTGCTGGGCACCTGCTTCTCACTGGAGCTCTGAGGGGCCTGATCCTTCAATGGAGTGGCTAGGTCACCCAATTGGCTGCCAGGTACACGCCCTGAACCACCTTCTAGGAGAGCCTGAGAGCTGGTCACCATGGCATGCCAGGCAGCCTGGCCAGTGGGTGGGTGTGTGCCGTGGTTATCCTGCCACTCATTACCCTGCCACACTGCTGCATTTGGCTGCCTTTGGCAGTCCCCAGCACTGGGAGACATGCAGAAGCACCCCCAATCAGTGCAGACAGCCTTTGTGTTCCGTCCTCCCCTCTTTTCCTGTGAAAGGACAAGTTTTGTTCTGTTCACTCCCAGACTAACCCAGCTCACTTAGAGAAACTCACGTAAATTAGTTTGAATCTGCCTCAGGCTGTTTGAATGTCTGTATGTAGCCAGAATGAATACATGTAGAACTTTCACATCAGTTACAAATGCTGACCTAGTTTTAAACCAGAAGCCTGGGCTTTAGCAACTACCCTTTCTGATGAGTTATGAGTAAAATTTTCATAACACCTTAAGTGTCTTAGGTTTGGAAAACCAGTTTAGGCCAGTGGAAACTAACCTTTTTGGCAGGCGTGTCACAAATGAGACATGTCCCCTCTTCAGTTGCCGCTCTGATTCCCTTACCCTGCTCAAATGGCAGTTCTGCCTTCTGCTTCCTGCCGTGCGCTTTCTGACTGATCTGATGCTCTACTTTCTGCTTCTGTCCTATTTGCCACTGTGCTGCTTGTCCATGCCCTGATCAGCTGTGTGGCACATGCAGAAGTTGTGCATGCAACTATTGGTTTAGGCAAGTAGCAACCTAAATCACGGATTTAATTGTTTTTAAAATTACTCTGCGAGAGCTTTAAAAATATTTTAATCTCTCAATATAAATATTTGCCTGAATTCTTTATTGTTGTAAATCTTTTTGGCTTAGTTTTGATTTAACCTCTTAAAAATATGGCGCATTTTGTGCACATTCTCATGATTAAAGAGATGCTGTTATCAGTTTTATGCAAAACATATGCAAATTTTCAAAAAATCAGATTTGCTAAATTATTCAATTATTCTATTTCCTTAATTGGATGCAAAATCTCCCGGATTGTCTCTTTTATGTTTGTTAAAACCAAACTCAGTTACTTAAAAATTTATTTCACATAAACTAGTACCCTTTAGATTTTGAACTGTCGCTCATTGCCAGTAGAAATTGCTTTTTTTTTAATCAAGAAAAAATTTGGTGGATGTAGAACTACAAAGTGCTTCCATTTTTTTTCTTTTTCTTTTTCTTTTTTTTTTTTTTAACCACAGATGAACACTTCTGTTACAGAATTTTATTAAGTATTGGTGATAGTCTTTTAAAGCATTCCTAAGAATTTACTAGTATAAAAATAATTTTAAATAGCCATGTTCAGAAACAGCAGCAGTTCAAAAAGAGCTCAGGCAAAAAGCAATAAACATACTATTTTAAGTATGTGGCATCTTTATTTTACACTCTAGTCAGGTGTTTTTCCACTTGGCCACTTTGGAAAATGCAATGGGAATTCCACATTTAACACAATTACATAGTGAACTGAATTTTAGACCTGTTTTAGTCCCTCTACATGCTTTGAGTCAGAGGCCTGGCTTCCTTTATTTCTCTCAAAAAGTGGAACCTCATTGATATGGATCTCTGTATAACCAACCTGTTTTCTAGCCTTCTTACCAGGATAGACCCAAATGTTTGGTACCTGTCTACCCTTTCCTCCTTGGAGTACATCCCCAGTAATATGATTAGTTACTCAACACTGGCTTATTCAAACCAAAACAATGCTTAAATTCAAAGTAGTGTAACAATTGGATATAGGTGTTGAAACAACACAACCTATGCATAGATTTTTCTTCCCTTTCCCTAATCCTTAATGCTTTCTTGAAAGTTTCAGTATCTTCATTTAGCTTAGTTATCTCCATCTGTGGACTGGAAGAAATAACTGTACAGCTGCAGCAGAGTTGTCTTTGTCTCCTGTCAGTGGCCAGGTTTCAGCTGCAGACCTTTCAACACCCTCCCTGCTAAGGCTAGAATTATGTAGGCTGTAGCATCTCACTTAGTCCTATGTTCCACCTTTGGAAGAATAAAACTTGGCAGCCTATTTGAAGCCAGGCCAATGGGTACTCCCTAATTAATAGCCTCTTTGTTGTTTTTCCACAAGACCTCTTGGCATTCTCAAATATAAGATACTGATTTTGTCATTGTTTAATTTCTTGTTAGTTGTTTGCTTCTGACCTCCTTTGATTTAAGTCTATGCTTTTTGTCAAGATTATACCAAATAGGTAATTGAGGTGCCATGATATTCATTTAAAAATAACACACACAAATTCCATTAATCTCCCTGGGGACTGTGAGTTCACTTGAATCTGGAGGGGATCTGGGATAGAATTTCAATATACTGATTTAAATTAAATCAGTTAATTCTGATACTACATCCAGGTTCATCTTAAACCAGTTTCAGACATTTTGAAAATGGTTTATGAGCACTGAACCTTCTGGGCTAAGGACAGACATTCAAAAAGCCTGAATTGATTCAATCTTTGCAGGTTAGTCTAACCTGGCTAGGCTAAACCGGTTTGTAACCGCATAGACATCCCCTCTGGACTGAAAAAAATTAAGCATATGCCTGCAGTCACTCAGGGTAGAAGCCGGGGGGTGCTAGAGCAGCCCTCCCTTTACTTCTACAGTGCTGACCTGAGGAGGGTGTGGGCAGGCCGCAGCATTCCGCTCTGATGTCATTTCCCCACCCCCCATCCTGAGCAGCCCAGCAGGGAATGTTTATCACTTCTAACTCAGTGTTTATCAACACATTAAGAAAACAAATCCTTTCTCCATTAATTCATGCTCTTCTTAAACAACTTTTCCAAGGAAGGACATTAAACTACCTGTTGATTAGCTCCAAAAAGTCTGTCTGCCTTTGTTGTCTCCTACAGCATAGACTGTAGTCAGCATGTGGTCTGCTAGCTAATGCTGAGGTGTCTGTGTAAAGCAGAGGGGTAGGGGGGAATAATCCCTGCTTAGCAGGGAGAAGCCAGACAGATGGCTGCAGTCTCTGCCAGAGCTCCAGTGAGGGAGCAGAGGGGAGGGTCCAGCTCAACTGTGGAGCAGAGAGCCCTGCCCAGCCCAGCCCAAGGAGCATGCCGGGATGCTGGGGGTGTCTGGTGTAACATAAACCAAGAAGGGGTCTGGGACAGACATTGCATAATCTGGTTTGACTCAAATCAGTTAAGTCTAATACTACATTCAGCCAGGTTTATCTCAAACCTGTTTCACCCATTTTCACACTGGTTCATGTGCACTGAACATCTGTTCTGTTACAGGTTTAAACCAGTTTGTGATCATTTAAACCAATTTATGTGT
>NW_005842955.1:240646-273990 GCF_000455745.1 Alligator sinensis | reverse complement strand
AGCCCTGTTGTGTTACAGATTTGAACCAGTTTCCAATCACTTAAATGAGTTTGTGTAATTTCTGCCCTAGCCTTATAGATTAAATTATATATATATATATATATAACACAAGGTTATGTGAACACGTTTACTTAATCAGTCAAACAGATATCTGATTATTTCATGCATAACTATTACTATAATTAGAGAGAGGTAGTTAGCCATGGCAGTCTGAAGTCAAGCATAAGGCAGGATAGGGTGGCATCTATTACTTTCTAAGGTCAACTATACACAAGGAGCGAGGCTGCTCTGCAGCGTATCAGAGCAGATTCAGTTAATCAAGTCCGCTGGAGTGTGGTAATTACTTCACTCCAGAAGACTTCAGTGTCACATATATCAGTGTCCCCACGCTGGAAAATGGTGGTGGGAGCGCTTTAACTAAAGCTTGTTCGACAGGCTTTAGTAAAGCTCCACTGCTGCCATTTTTCAGGGCTCCCCTTCACCCACACCCCCCCCGGAGCACATCCATAAATGCCTCAAGGTGCCAACCTGGCCTACCTTCTACTACTGTTATTGTTAGTGTATGTATGTGTTTGTACAACGTATAGTTTGTGAAGCATTTGACAAACAGAAAGAGTTTATAATGGTCTGAAAGAGTACATAATGAAAATTTCCAACATACTAACAAACATGGAAAGAGAATGAATACAAAGAGATTTAAATGAATAATAGAATTACGTATAAGTTGTATTAGCTCTCCTTTTTTGGTATGATCTTTTCTGTTAAGATAGCTTTTTGGCTTTCCCATTTCAACATTTGTTAATATTTTTCTTTGGCTAGTGGTTATATGGGCAGGCTTTGTAGAAAGGGAAGTAAGAGTACTTATAGATTAAATTGATTCTCTTCACTTTCCAGGTCTAAGCTCTTTTGGGACTAATGTGTGTTGCTGTGTTTCAATTTAGAGGTAGCTTTGCTGCGGTAATGAAATAAATCCATATTGTGTAGTTTGTAAAGTGCTGTCAGACATTTCAAGAGAAAAGGGGGCTGGCTGGGTGGGTGTAGAGGTGGGTGGGTGGGTGTTGGGGGGTGTAAAACATACTAAAAATAATAGTTATGTATAGTCTTATCTTAGTATTGACCGATAGTTTAAGATGTTTAAGAAGTTATATACTGCTCAGCACTATTGTGTGTGAAATACTAGACAAGGAAGTAGTATGATGCAGTTTATGAATAAAATTTAATCTAATGTGTTATGTATACATTTATCATGAGACTCCTCAACTACTGGTTGTTTTTTTTCATTTTTTTCGAGGTATTGGCCAGTCTTGGACCCATTCTGAGTTAATCTCTACAATTTTTTTCCACCCATCTAGAATGGGTGCTCATGATACTATCATGTACCCATACATTTTTTAATTTCTACTGGAAATTGCTGCCAAGCTTAGTACCCAGTGATAATGTGCTTCCTCAACACTGCTTTCTGTGTGATCATTAGCTTTATCTGCCAAGTGAATCTGGTTGCTGCTCATAGGACACAGATAGTGATTTGAAATATGTTTAGCTTTATTTGTTTATCTTTATTATTAACACACATCCTTCAACACTGCACTATGCTGGCAATTGTCCTCTGCTTTCTAAAGCAGTCTAGTGCTTGCATTGTAGTGATGTTCAGTGTTTGCATTTGTAGATGCATTAAGCAGTCATTCTTAAACAGAACTGTATCAAATTTGTATTTCAAATTCTAACATTTGTAATTAATTCTGATTGCACAACCTGCCTTGTAATTTGCTATGCGCTTATTCATGGAGTCAATGTGAGCTCTCCCCCAATTTCCCCTTGTAATTGTTGTTCAAGTATTTTCTGCTAGCATTTTTTTCTAGCTGGTAAATACTAAAGCTGAAGAGATGATTAAAAGCTTTAGCCTTTTGGATTTTTTTTCATGTCAGTTTGCTCCTGTACCCCTTTAGTCCACATGTGCAGAAAGGAGAATATGAATTTATTTACAGAAGATCCGTCTTTGGATATGTAACTTTGAGTTGAACGTGACTTCGAGATTGGCTCAGGATTTTCTTATCTCATAGATGATGGTCCAGTGCACACAAACCTGGCTGTTTCCATTCTGTTGTGTCTCTTATTGGCATCAAGCTGTTCTAGTTTTGTCCAGAGGGAGTGAAACAATTCTAGCTAATAGTTTGCCACTTTTGGGCAAATTAATCCCGGAAGAAGAAAAAGTGATATGGGTTCCACAATTAAAATTTCTACAAGTTGGTCTTTCTTGTTTTCTTCTTCTTTAAGTACTGGGCACAAGGAACCTTCATAATCCATTAACTGCATGCATTGTAATATGCTGGGAAATTAATAGAAGGGGATATTTCTGTTATTTTAAGTTCTTAGTGAATTATTGAATCCATGACTTTAAAACTAATATTTTGCAAATAAAACTTGAAAAAAGATGAAGTAGGCATGCTAATTACTCACAGTGCATCAGCAACCCTTGATACAGGCTGCTATAAAGTTCCATTTTTTTTCCCTTCAGAAATCTATACTGCTAAGTTCAGTCAAGTTTCTGTGGCACTTTTTCCTTGATGAACGATCCCATTGGGTGCTTATATATGTGCAGTAAGGCTGCTCCTATGTGCTGTAATTACAGCCCAATTCAGAGACTTCAGCTGATCTGGAATGTGTCTGTTTATTTTGTTAGGAGTATAGACCATATGAAGTGGTACCACATCTGAAATTTGATTGCATTGCCTTATTCTTTACCTGGTAACTAAAGCTATTGTGCAGTCTCTATGTGATCTGTGTCCTGGGTATAGGGCCTATGAGAGAAATTTGGAGGCCTGGTGCATCCTGATAAGATGGCTCCTTGCCTCCCATTTTGATCTGTATTCCTAAGTTTAGACAGAAATATCTATAGTTCATGCTTCTGCTTTATTTACATGCATGTTACTTAAAATTATTATTTTATCTATAATATATGTGAAGAAAGAAAATTCTCATAAATTTGGGGGTCCCTCCAGGACTCAGGGGTGGAGGGGGGGGCAATACAATTGTGCACCTATTTATCCTCTTCTCATAAGCCTGACCTAGGTAGTTCACTAATCACTTTCGTAGCAGTGGAAATATAAATACTGAAATAACTTGTTTTTATCTGTAATGTAGGAAAATAGAAGCCAAAACTAAGATTTTTGTCTTTGAAGCTGTGAAGCTCCTGAAGAATTTGTTGTAGCTTCAGGGCACAAAGCCATTCTCTCTTGCCAGGCTCATGTCTTAGGGAAAACATTCTTTCCTCACTTTTGTGGGTTAAAGCATGAGTGCCTTATATTTTTATGGCCTGTGCTCTTGGATACTGTAATCAGCAGGCAGCTGGTTAAACAACTTCTAAATTTGTGTCCGGAGACTATGAAATGGGCATTCTTTTTTGTAAACAGGAAAATAAATCTGTGTTCCACAGAAGACACTTTTTTAAGTTAAGAGAAAAAGCAAAAACTTTTTTTTAAAGCAAAGTGCATGTAGTTTACAGTATATACACTTTTTTAGGCAGAGGGGAAAATATCTGCATATAAGGAAAAATGTGTTCTGTTCACCTGTTTTTAGAACAGTCTTTTTCTACACTTTTGACTTGTTGCCAGAATGTTCAGTGGGAACACAATAAATTATATACAAGTAAAAAAAGCACTATTTTGAAGGGAATGGATGCATATAGATTTCTTAGAAGTGAGTCAGTTTTAATACAAATATATTATGAACATGCAAGCTGCCTTTGGTGTCATTTACTTTTTAAGAAAATATTTCTTCTGTGTCTTTCTCCACCTCTGGAAACTGTTATCTTTACTTGTGAGATATTTTTTTTCTGCACTGTTTGGATTGTGTTTTATGAAGATGGCAGCATGCTTGATGGATTTTTTTTTCTTCCTCAGCATTCAGTTTAATCTGGACTTAATGCAATTTGATGATCAATTAAAACATATTGGTGTATTTAAAACAAACAGTCTCAATTCTTGGTCTGAAGGCCTGAAGATAAATTTGCCTTTTGGTTGGTTTTGCATGCATGATGTTTTTTGATTTCATAACTTGAGGATTTTGTATGGCCTTACTTATCCTTGATTCATAAGATGGGATTGGAACCAGCACAAGTAAAGACTACCTTTTTAATGGAACAAGAGTAGTCCTACTTTTTATAGAGATATGAAAAGAACCAATATGGATGTCTGTAGGTAGAGTAAGCAATAGCTTAAATTATAGCAAAAACTATGAGAATGGCAGCTTGCATCCCCTCTCACCTTCCTCCCAGAGCATGCGTATAAACACCCTCTGATTTCAGTCTAACATGGCTAACCACCTCTTAAGAAATGGAATCAGAGCTATAATTCAATCCTGGCCAGAATGATGTTGTTTATAATATTTTCATCTCCTTGTAGATCACAAAACCTGATAGTTACAGCCAAAGTAGCTCAATCAATCATAATATGTAGTACTATCACATTCAGAAACTGCCCAAATGCTAGAATTTCTAATAACGGGTATTATGGGTTTTGTATAACAGCAACATAGTGCTACAACCTCAGATGTGAAGCGTGTTTTGTTGGCAGAGGTGGATTAAGGTGTACTGGGGCCCTGGGCAAACAGAATTGGAGACCCCTTCCCTCCATGGGAGCTGGGTTGTGGTGTGGGGAGAGGCCCCTTCCTTTCTTGGTGTTGGCGGGGAAGGCTGGGTGGACCCTGCCAGGCTGGGGGTGGAGGGTACATGCCTGCCGCTTCTCCCTGCTCCCTCCCCCCCACCCCCACTATGGCCAAACATACAAACACACAGGCACACACACACAGGTGTGCACACAGACAGGGACACACTCTACTGTCATTCACTCTGCATATGGACAAACAGACACAAACACACTCTACCTGCCATGAACACAGACAGATGCAAACACAGACGCACACACACACACAGATGCATGCACACATATGCAGAGATGCACTCACACACACAGATGCACATGCAGAGATGCACACACATGCACTCATGCATGCACAGACACACCCATGCATACAGAAATGCACACAGACATGTCCGTAGACACACAGGTACGTGCAGACACACATGCATGCACACACATGGAGATGCGCACACATATATACAGAGACCCACACAGACACAAGCAGATGCGCGCGCGCGCGTGTACACACACACACACACACACACACACACACACACACACACACACACACACACACACACACACCCCTTCTGGCCACACACTTTTCCTGCAAAGGATCTCCTCCCTCTGCCACTCTCTCTCAATCACTATGAAGTCACCCCCTCCCTTCTCCCCCTTCTGTGAAGGGCAAGACCCTCAGGAACTTGACTCATGGCCAAGAGCATCACTGTGAAAACCAGCAATGCAGCTGCCCTGCCTGGACTGTGCCCAGGGCTGGAGCTGAGCATCCTGGTGCTGCTCACGAGCTGCTCTGTCCATGCACCTCAGCGGGAGGCGCTGCTGCCCCGCAGACCATCCTGGGGCAGGTCTCTGACACCCAACCCCCCCGCAGATATGAGCAAGGGCAGAGGAGTCCGCCTGGCCCAGGTCGGATGGGAGGGCGAGGCTGGCAAGCTCCCTGCAAGCCCCCAGGGCCTTGATTCCAGCTCCCTTGTGTGGGCAGGGATGGAGGGGGAAGCCTGCGCCACGCATCGGTGCCCTCCACAGTCATGGCCAGGCAGCCCCCTAGTGGGCTTTGGGACCCACTCCAACACCTGGGCTCATTGCATCCCTGCTGTGTGGTGCCGGTGCGAGACAGCCTGGCAGCTCCCGTGCCCCCTCCTTGCCCCCCCCACAGCTCTGTGACCAGAGGGCCCTGGGAGACTTCCACAGCCTCCATGCCTGCCTGCGGCCATGTGCCAGCAGGAGTGACCCAGCCCTGGTACACACTGCAGTGGCGGGGACCCAGCAGCTGCCCTACCCCCCAAGGGTGGGCTCCTCCGCCCCTGCCCTGGCAGCGCCACCTCAGGGGCAACTCCTAGAGATTGCACAGGGTCCTTCCCATGAGTTGCCCGCAGTTCTTTCACACTCCCTGCCCAGCCCCTGCACTGACCTGCAGGCCTCCAGCTGTATCCATGCATCCATGCCCAAGCAGACGGCCGAGCCAGGTCAGGCCAGGAGTGGGAGCCACGCCTCTGCAGGTGGGTGGCAGCACTGGGAGGGTGGCTACAGGGGGCTAAGTTGAACTCTGGGGGGCTATAGCCCCCCAAAGTCCCTCCTCCCAGTGCCATCACCTGCCTGCAGAGACGTGGTGCTGCACAACACTCCCAGCCGGCCCAGCTCCATTGGGAGAGGGGCCCTACTCCCGGCTGCAGGGAAACAAATATGAAACCTGGGGTTTTAAACTTGGCACCATTTTTGTCTCCCTGCTTAGAGACAATAATGCATCAAGTTTACAGCCCCACTTGATCCAGGGGCCAGGGCCCCAAATTGGTAGGGGCCCCTGGGCTCATGCCCAGCTGGCTCCGCTTATGTTTGTTGGGTTGTACCACTTCTGTTCAAAGCATAGTATCACATTCATCGAACGAGTTTAGTTAAAGCGACCTGCCACCATTTTGAATTGTGGGATGCTGAATACACATGATGCTGCAGTCGCTTTAATTAGAGCAGCTCTCAGAGCAAACCATTTGTCACAAGATGGAACAATTATCAGACTGGATAATAATACATCATAAAAAAACCAAAAGGTTTTTTAATATTTAAATCTGATGATTTAATTCCAAAACATATTTTTCTTTTTAAAATATTCAAAAATAAATCGAACATTAAAGAAATATTCAAACAGTACAGGTTTGCTCCTGAATTTTTAAAGAAAGTTAAACTGCTGAACTGATAAATGCTACTGTCTAAATAACTAGAGTTAGTGTGACTTTACATGCTAAATCCTCAGAGAAAATATTTACTTCATGTCAATTTATTTAACTAGTTCATCCTAATGACTCTTTAATTCAATGTCGATAAATGAATTGGGAATTTGTAAAGGCGAAAATTCTTGTTTTCCTCCTCCAGTCATTGAATAATAATCAAGTATAAAAGGCAGAGATCTAATAACTCTAAAATAATGGAGGACAAATTGCTCTATATTTAGGACATTGGATCTTGGCTTCCTGTAAGCAATAAGGGAATTTTTCAATTTTTTTAGTGCATTTTTAAAATTGAATTTTGATTGCCACTCAAATACAACTTGGCAAAACTTATAACTAAAAGCTATTATTTAGTAAAAAAAAAAAAATGCATTTTTGTTTTCTGGAAAAAAAATTAAGGTGAATTCATGCATGGCTAAGCTGTATAATTGTTTGAATATTTATGGTAAATACAGTGCGTCATCCTAATTAATTAAATGGATGAAATTTAGTATAAAGATCTGTTTATTTTCAATTCAGCATGTTTTAACTGTTTCCAAGTAAAAAGAATCTTTTTAGGAAAAAGATTTAAAAGTACCTATACAAAACAAGATTTTAAAAGGGATATAAGTCACTCAAGTCATGATTTTAAATAATTTGAGTTTTTAAACAATTCACCCTGATAGTGATCAAGCATACTTATGAAATCAAAATGACTAGAGCTGCTCCAATATGAGGTCCGTTCCAGGTCTAAACTGTGAATCTGTAAATACTTATCCTTTCCTCAGAAATGGGAAAAGAGAGAGAGTCTAGGGCAGGGATGGGCAGTTATTTTGGCTCGAGGGCTGCTTAAGTTTTGGTAAGCTGTTGAGGGTCGCAAGGGTAGCACTGCCCCTTGACAGGTGCCCTGCCCCTTGGTTTCCATCTTAGGACCGGGAGTCCCACCCCCTGACCTTTGCCACTGGACTTCTCTTCCCTTGCCCCCGAAAGTACTCCTTTTGGGAAGGGGGTCTGCCATCTTGGAACCAGAAAAAAAACCAAAGTATATACTAAAATCAAACATTGACAGTAACATATTTTAATTTTATTTAAACAATATTTTTGTCCTTATTTGTGTTTTTGCATGTTGTATGTAGAGGTGATTGCATAATAGCTCAAAATGAAGTCTTACTCTTGTACATTGTAGGGGTGTGGGTGGGTGGGTATGGGGTTTGTGGGGGACTGTGTGTGTGTTTGTGGGGTGTGGGGGAGGGGGAGGGTGGTTATGGGGTGTGCATGGGGAGGTGTAGGTGCATGTGTGTTGGGGTGTGTGCATGTAGCAGTGAGTGGCACTCTTCCCAGAGTCGTGTGCATGTGGGGACAGGTGTCGGGTTTCTGCATGGTGTGTAGAGGAGGGTGTAGGTGGATATGGTGTTTGTGTGGGGGAGGTTTTGGTTGTGGGGTTCATGGGGGAGGGTTTGTGAGGTATAGTGGGATGTGCATGGGAGTCCCCCTGCATGTGTCCCCCCTGAGCCGGTCAGCACCCGCCTCTGGCCCACAACAGCCCGGAGCTTGCGCACCCTGCAGTGCCTGCCCACCACCACCAACAGCATGCAGCCTCAGCTCCACCCTCCACCCACTTCAGACTCACCCCTGCTGGAACTGATCAGCTGGAATCTGCACGCACAGCCATGACCCCAGCCCCATGCCTGCTCTGCACTGCAAAACCATGGCATTTGCTGCTGCTCCCTGGGCATGCAGCAGAAGTGGGGCAGCTCAACGGCTAGACTGCCTTTCTGGGCAGCCTAGATGGCAGCAGCTCCTTCCTGCAGTACCAGTGAGGACCCATGCGCATAGCCCCAACTCAGCCTGCTTCACGTTTCCTCTGGACTCTCCCACACAGGCTCAGCAGCAGCTGCAACCGGTCAAAGACTGTTGCTCAGTGCAGGGGAAAAGCAGCCCTTCCCTCTCACCACTGCTGGGTCCTTCCTGCTGCAGCTTCCCAGAGCCCGCTCTGCCATCTCCGAGCTGCCCAGGAGGGCAGGGTGGCAGCGCAGAGCGCAGGCTCTGGGCAGCTGCAGCAGGGAGGGTCCTGGCAGCGGCAATGGGGAGGGACTGCTTTTCCCCCATGCTGAGCAACAGTTTGTGCCTAGCTGCAGCAGCTGCTGCCCCTGCTGAGCCTAGGTGGGCATGTCTGGTGCAGGTATGGTACAGGTTTATTTGAGGCTATGCGCGTAGGTCCCCAACAGTACTGTGGGGCTAGGGCCAGCGGCAGCCAGAATGAGCCACTGCCACTTGGGCTGCCTAGAAAGACAGTCCAGCTACAGAGCCAGCCATCCCAGCCCCACTGTGTGTCCAGGTTGCAGTAGGACATGCCACAGCTGGGCGGTGCCCAGGCCAGGCAGGACTGAGGGACCCACTGCAGGCTGGATCCAGCCCACAGCCATATTTTGCTCACCCCTGGCCCAGAGATTAATACAACAGCTGAGATTAATAGGATGTCTGAGCATCATTGATAGCCTACTTTTACAAAGTAGATTGCTAATTTTTGTCAATAGTGGGTCCACAATTTTCTCAACCATGAGTATGCAAGGATTTAGATTGGGCCTCATAAAGCAAAATTGAATAAAATTGATTCAGAATCAGCAGTATGATTATAAGATGGCACTCATGATTGTAGCCAGGTAGACTTTAATACAAACTGTCATCTTCAGGCAAAATGGATGGAAAATTATTTATAGTTAGACACTTGACATTGTGCATAGGAGTTTACTAATATTAACAGAATGAAAATAAAACATTATTGTACTCTGTATCACCAGAAACGAAATTACAGAAACGTTAAAAAAAAAAAAAATTGCAACTGTAATATCACTTGGAGCAAGTTTTTAAAATCTAGCACTCCAGCCTGTTCCCTTGCTATATCATCATCCACCCACGGTAAATACTTGTCCAATGGACAATGATTCAGTTAATTATAAATCAGAGGCATTTTGGAACCCAATCCAAAAGCATTCAGTTGGTGGATCATATAAGCAACTGTTCTATGCTGACAAAGATTATTAGTAAATTCTCATCTCAGCTGGGATATAGTAAATGTGATGGTTTAATTGTCTGTGTGTGTGTTGGGGGTAGAGGGTTGGTGGGAGATGGGGCTGGTGGGAGAGATGGGGAAGTAAAATCCAATCCGCAAATTCCATGTTATCCTTCAGAGAGGAAATACTCTTAAACAAGATCTTGTAATAGAGGGGTAAGGCATGTTGGCAAACAGGAGTTGGTGGTCATTCTTTTGTAAAATGTATAATGCCCTCAGATAAGAAGAAAATATTAATTTCTTCAATTTCTTTTCATGCTGACTTATTTCAGTTATGCAACATAAGGGTCTGAATGAACTGTACTATTGAAAAATTACACACCTTATTGGTGCATTACTAAGTAAACATGAAAACCCAAGATAAAAATAGTGGTGTCATAATATGCCTCTTAAAACAGTGAGACAACTCCAAAAAAGTTTGGTCCTGGACGTGGTCAGAGCAATTACTGTATTTGTAAATGAGATTAATGAAAGTAAATTACAGATTTTATAACGTGTACAAAAGAAAAAGACTCACATTATTTAAACTTCTCCTTACACCTTTAAAAAGTATTATATCTTTGTTTAAGCCTTTCCAAGATTTTATTTGTAATTTGATTTTTTCCATACCACAAAGTAGGTTTTACATTAAGTGGTGGAGAAATACTTTATATTCTATATCCTGAATTAAATTATAAAGGAGATATACTTTAGAAATAGATTTACTTCTCTTTGGAGGATTAGTTTGAATCAGTTGCCCAATTTTTTGTATTGTTTTTATTCATTAATCTAATACTCCTGTTGATTGGAATTTAAAAATGATTATGATAAGTCACTCTAGAAGTTCCTAAAATGGAAATCGTACATCTAAAATTGTATGTATAGCTATTGTTATGACCAATTTTAAACTGACTTTAACCCTAAAATCCCCAAAGTATCAGAGTATTATAAAAGAAATATGACAGGGCTTTATGATTAAGGTGAAATGTGACTATTAAGGTGCACTATATAGTGATGCAATTACACTATGCTCTGGTGTTGGCAAGTACTGAATCTGAAAGCTGAGAGAATCTAACCATCCCTATTTAATAATCTGAAATTTAATGACTAGTGAAAATGTCTTTTGCGTGATTGAAATTTTTGTAGCAAAATTAAAAAAACCCACCCATTTACTGGGTACTGTGAACAGGGATAAGAAATGTTATTGTCAATATGTGAATCGTAATTGTACTTGGAATTCTTGCGCTAGTATGTAAATAATAATGAGCTTTTCTGGATTTAAAAACAATATGTGGTGTTTGTGTTTCCAGTGCCTAGGTTGATTCATTAGAGAACTGGCTTGAAAGCCAGGATGACCTCCTGTTTAAATGGTTGTTACCCTCTGTCTGTTTACTATGTTGAGAATTTTTATTTAATAACGATCCAACAGATAATGAAAACTTAATTTCAGATTTGTACTTTTGCATTTCTTCATGCATTTAACAATGGATAGAAGTATTTTGAAATTGGATCAGAAGCATTTGCTATGGAATTTCTGTGTGTGTATTTGTAAATGAGAGAATTCATTTTTTTTTTTTTTTTTTTTTTTTTGGTCTTGGGAACAAATAATATTGAGGGAGCCAAAAATGTAATTGTCATTGGTATGGCCTTTTCTGTGGCAATTTGATACATGATTGATGGATAGTATCTTTCCTTTGCAGTCAGCCTTTTTGTGAACAGGGACCAATTTTGAAATTATGACTTTAACTTCTTTGATGATGTATTGCAATTCCCCTTCTAGCCAGTTCAAAGCATTCCATCCAGTATTCCTTTATGCTGTTGTCTAAAATTGTCCATTCTCTTCTATCTGGAAGGAAGAAGATATGTTGTATTTTGTGAATTAAGACTGCTTGGTTGCCCTTGACACAATCTAAAAATAGCATTTGCATTTTGTATGTTGATATTACTTGATTGCTTGGCCCCAAAGTAGTATAGATGGTTGTATTTACCATAACAAATGACAGCAAAATTCATTTTCAAATACACGACATATGTGATGGAAGGTCAGTAAATGCCACAGTGGAATGTACAAGAAGTTTTGCTCCTCTGTTCTGGGGACAGAGACTGATGTTGGTCTGATAACCTCAGGCTTGATGCTGGTTGCTGGAAGAGGAGAGGAAACGAGTTTCAAAACTGACATAGAGAGAGAAACTGAAATATAGAGGCACTGGAGAAAGCTGCTCTGAAGGAAAAACAGAGGATCCAAGCTCAGAGGAGAGAAGAGTCAGCATACACTTTGTCATCATATTGTTCACTTTATTTCTCAGTAAAATAGAGCCCCAGACAAATGGTGACTTTTGATCCTATATAGGGCAAAGAAAGTATGTCACAGAGTACAGAGGAATGTTACTTCTTCAGAATGAACATTCATCTCTGTGTAAATGTTTTGATGAAATATTCACAAAATAATAATAAAGGAGTGTGAAATACATATTCTATTTGGAGATGTTTTCTCTGCCATTGTGCTTATTCAAATGGCAGAGTTCTTTTCTCCTGTTTTCCCACAAATAACTTATTTAAAACAAAGTGGGTTTATATACCATAAACTTTATCAGCCATTATTTTAGTCAAAAATACTTTCCAAAGTATATGGGTTAGGAGAAAATATACTGTTAACAATGAATCCAGAGAGATATTCATCCTTTTGTAGGGTGGTGCCATGGCTTCCAAATAAATGATACGGTGCTCACTTTGAGAGAGAGATTGCAGGGTGTTTTCTTATCAGACTCGTCAAAGCTTAAATATATAACAATAGTTTTTACACATCCATGTACACTTCAAAGCCTTTAGTGTCTAATAGAATATGTGATTGTATACTCGAAGTGTAGAACAGAAAGTATTTTGCACATTTACCCCTTCTAAAAAATCCTCCCTGAACTAATTAATTTGATAAACTATAGTAATGAGAAGGCATTTCTAATTTAGGGGTATATCTGAATTTCTGTTATCTAGGATTTATACACCTAACGCAACAAGATGGGATAATACCTCTAATTCTTGAACTTCCGGGGATAAACTTTTGAGAATAATCTGATTACATTATTAACGTGGCACCCAGAAAAGGCTGTTATATGATTTGGCATTCACAACCCCCCTGCCTTTTCTGTCTAAGTTTACACTGATTATTATAACAAATGTTCAGGAACAACAGCACACCATACATAGAATAGCATGGAAATACAAGATAATAAAAAGAGAGCTGCATGAGAGGGGAAACATTTTGTTCCCAAACTAGCAAAGGAAAAGATGATGACAGAACTTTATAAGAAAATGTATCCAGTTACCTATAGTATGTCTGCACTGGATGGAAAATGTTGGTCTTCACTGTATATTATCAATGTTCTGAGGAAGACCATGATGAGCAAATTTAAGCTATGTATGTGTAATGCACCTCTACCATACTTTTACTGAATGTATTATCTGGGGACCATTATCTACATACAGTGGCTTAATTATGCTTATTATCTTGAAAGAATATTTGTACTGTCTGTGTCACTATCAAGAATTCCATGCCTTTTTCATAAGGATTAGCATGTGCTTTGAGCTGGAATTACATGGTTATTATACATCCCACTTAAAGTTCTATAATTCTTGTTACCATCTCAAACATATGCGTTAAGTTTATCATGTAGAAAGGACAACAGACCTTTGGTGTCCACAATATGTCTCTTTCTTAATATGATAGTCAGTGGCATATTTACATGAATGTACCTGCAGATGACATCTGAATGAACAAAGTACCAAAACTGCCTGCCTTTTACCATTCCTGAAAATTTAATTGAAGAGAGCATAAGACCTTGGTTTTATTTATTGTGATAGGTTTAAATAAATTCCACTTAATAGGTTTTATTTGGTGACCCTTTTTAACTTACTAGTGGGTTGGGAAGTTGTTTTTTTTATACTTCTGATGGTGCCTTATGTTGTACATATGGTACAGCATTGAATACCTCTTAGGACTATAGATACCTTACTCTGTATTTCAGATTCTTCAGCTACTTACAGAAAAAGCTGAAACAGCAATCACATTTTATTTTTTGCTATTCATTTAAAAGAAGATAGAAAGCAGTTAGTGCAACAATGAGGATTTCCCGCCCCCCGGATTCAAAATTTAGATTAACACTATGCAGTTATGTAGGAAGTATGTTTTTTGCTGGGGCAAATGCAACTGGCCAGAGAAGCAGCAATAGTAGAGATAATATGCATTTTCTTCTAGTTTGTTTGGTTTGTGATCCAGCAGACAAGATAGCTTGAGAAAATTGGGGAGACAGGATAAACTGTGTACATATTACCAACTCCCTTCCTCCCTATGGGGCCTCAATTCCCTCCCTCCCACCCCTTGCACTTATCTGCGGGAGCTGCTCTCCAGGCTGCCTGGCAGTCATGTGCATGTACATGGACATGGTGCCCCCTGCCTGACCACCCTCCTCTTATTTCACACAGCCCCTTGAAGGCTGGAACTCTGACAGCCTGTGTAGAGCTCTTTGCAAAACTGCAAAAGAGGCTTGGGGTCCCAAGTGGCCTGAGACAGGGCCAGGGCCAAAGGGGGAGCTGAAGGTCCCAGAGAGTGGACCACAGCTAATGGATGAAGGATCTGGCTGAGTCTAGCTGCCTGAGATGCCATCTGCAAGGCTTGGGCCGTAGTGTATGGGTGGAAAGGAGCTGTGAAGATCTTCCTGAACATCAGGGTTCAAAATGGGCAGCTTCCCACCTGATTAACATCCTCAATACTATTACATCAAGGTATGGCAGGTGAGTGAGGTGGGTGGCTAGCCCATAGACAGGAGGCAGGTCAGTGCTTGCACCTGGCATGAAAGCTTGCTCCTGTCACAGATATGAGAGGAAGTTAAGATATGGGAGACCAAGGGATTGAAAGTAGATCAAGATCAAGGAAAAGGCCAAGGTAACAATGCAATTAAATCAAGAATCAAAGAGTTAAGAACATCATTTTAAGGATGTTCCTCATGTTCATCAGAACATCTATATTTTTAGGTATTTAGAAGAAGAAAGCTGTGATGAATTTGGATTTTAAATTTCTGAAGGTAGGCAGAGCAAGTGTATGATTAGAGTTGCTGGTACTGTAAAAAAATGATGCATTCAATACAGTTTGAGTTGAACTAATAGTGTAAATTAAAAAAATAAAGACACACTGGCCAAAAAAGCAAGTGTGTACCCATGAAAAAGAAGGCAGTCGTTTGAATGTTGCTTCATAGAAAAGGCATCTGGGAATTTAAATGGAATAACTAAGAAAGATTGGTAAAAGTGGTAGCATTTCAGGAAAGAAACAGACGTTTGTCTATCTGTGATGTCCATCTAAAAGGATTGAAATGACCAATTTTAATTGTTATATTTGGAGAAAAATTGGATGAGTGAGAAATAGTAATTGTCAGAAGCAGCATTTTAATAACTTCCTCTAATAAAGCAGGTTTTGTGCTGTTAGTAGATTGAAACCCAAACTGAAGCTGGTCCAATATGTTCTTATCAAAGTTAATATAGAAAGAGAGGGAAACATACAGTCTCAAGTACTATGTTGAAACAAAAACAAACTTGAGACAAGAAAAATGTTAAAGTCAAAGGACAAATGTGCTAGGGTGTTAGATACATTTACCATTCCAGAGTGACTTTAATCTACTATCTATGCTTTTATGCTTTTTGAAAATTATACTAGGTTGATAAATATAGAAATCACTCGGCTGTTTCCAAATACACTTTTAAAAATATAAAAAAGTTCTTTGTATCGTGACCAATATCATTTAAGCCGGTAAAACTTATTCACTTTTTACTGTTTCATTGTTCATGCAAACAAAGGACTTTGAAATCATTTTCTCTCCAACATAGATATGGGTCCTAATTATGTCTTTCGTATTCATATTGAATAGTACTTTGTCCCTTAAATTCGTAATAGATTACTTGTGTTAGTAAGTTCCTACTAAAGTGAGTAAGGCAGACAGGATTAGGCTCTTTGTTACTCCAGTTTGATATTGTGCAGTAGCCAAATTCATTCCTGGTGTAACTCTAGTGAAGCCAGCGATATTGCACTGGAAATGAATTTGGCTCAGTAATTCTTGTATTCTATTAGTGTCTCTAACTTCAGAACTTCTGTTGAAAATTACTCAACTTCTGCTATAGAACTGGTAATTATAGCTGCCACCAATAGCAACCACTATAATTAATATTGTAAAGCTTTCGGTTATAACCCTGTTTTCACTCAGTTGCAACTTCTGAAAAATAATCCTTTTATATGTTTGGTCTCAGTCCAAAGATAAAGTATTTTTATCTTGAACATGACTTGAAGAAAAATCCCTCTCACTGTTTTAATTAATATGAGAAATACTTTAATTTAAAAAAAACGCAACACCTTTATTTTTAGAGTTGTATTATATTCTTTTTCATAGAACTAGCACATCCTTGCAGCTGGGCAACTTCATTCTGGTTCTGAATTGTCTTTGAGGGTGGCTCATTGTAGAGCATATTGGCCTGAACAGTTGGACAATGCCAGTGAGATCCTACTTAATGAGAATTTGCTGAAGCTGTTTAGTCAAATGCATATATAAAACAACTGCTTATGGACACAGGTGTTATCTTTTGAATCCATGGTGAATCAGAGTGCAAGGGTATGTTTGTGACAAAGAATGCAGTTCTTAATAATGCATGGCAGATGCTGAAGCTTCTGACACAACTTCTGGATGTTTGCATCTACAAAACACCCTCATCTCTGATCATCTTTGTTGATCATAGTCAGCTTACTGCCTCAGTCAAACACTGGGAAAACAGTTTCAAGAGATGCATCATGGAAGCCTTATAAAAAGACAGCGTATGTCATCTGTACACTGGTGGCATTACAACCCAAGTGGTTCTTTGTATCATTACATTCTTTTATTACTTAAGAGTTTTGAGAGAAATATGAATAAGCATCCAACATTCTCTCAGATATCTTCAAGGAAAAAATGGAACTTCTAAAATGAGATGCTGGGATCCTTTTCTGCCAGGCTAGTGTTGAACAACAAAATAAAAGCTGATACTATAAATGTCAGCCTGAACAACTCACTACTGTTAAATACTAGCAGCTAACAAAACAAGCACAATCTCTGTATCTTGTGCTTATTGAACTGTATCTTATCTGAGATTAAATAAAGACAATTGCAAAGTCCTGCATTTAGGATGGAATAATCCCATATATCAATACAGACTGGGGGCTGACTGGCTGGGCAGCAGTGGTGCAGAAAAGGACCTGGGAGTTGTGGTGGGCCAGTAGCGGATGCTCCTGCTCTGAGCCACCCACCTCACTGCACCCAGCCACCTTCCAGGCTCCGAGTGGCTCCCTGGGGATGCCTTGCATCTGGCCAACCCCCTTCCTGGAGCATACCTGCAAGCCTGGGGGTAACACTGCCACCACCCAGGGTCTGGACTGATTTTGGCTCTGTGCCCCCTGCGAAACACAGGCCTAGTAGTCCTTGAGGGGTACTTGACTTACTGCAAGAACTTGGGATGCTTCCCTCAGTCTGAAGCACCCTTAGTCAGCCAAACCAAGGGGACCCCAAGGCATAAATTCTAGACCCTCTCCCAATAAGTCTCCCACGCAAGGTACAAAGGAGAACTTTATTGGTTACAAGGAGGAGGTTTGGAATAGGGTACAAGGTAGAGCAATATTAGAGAAATACCTTAGAGCAAACAGTGGCATGGTAGCCTTTGATCATGCATCTGAGTTACTGCAAGCATTATATCTAGTTAGATCCCAAGTAGCTTATTCACAGGTATCATCCAGAGGCAGGTGGAGATTCCCTCTGGAGGCAGGCAGTTCATTGAACATGAGTTTCGAGAGAGAGAGAGTTTCAGATGGTCCCACTTCTCTGAGAGTCTTCATCATGGCTGCAGCCCCTCCTTCTGGGCAGTCTTTACCTTATGACCTCACTTACCTGATCCAGTGAAGGCCAGCAGTTGTTGGCTGCCAGCCATCCAATTTGAAATGCATCACTGGTTGCCAGGTAGACTGGCAGGGTCTCCAGCCCCCTCCCAGTCTTGATGACATTGCTTAGAACAATAGGGAGTTTAACACCCCCCCCCCCCCTCCACGCCCGACCCAGGTATGTGAGGCCAGTCATGTAGACAGAAGGAGCAGGTTTCCCCCTACCTCAGGAATGTATCCAGCTCAGGCTACAACTAAGGGTTGCCTGAAGCCAATGGGGCCAGGGGTATCTGCCCTTTGCAGTGACCATGGTAACCAAATTGTCAAATAGGTAATTAGCTTGATAGCAGAGCTTGGGGAGAAACAGAGATGGCATTCTGCCGCAGGGGTTACAGTGGACAATAAGCTGAATATGAGCCAGCAGTGTGCCCTTGTTGTAAAGGAGGCTAATGGCATACTGGGCTGCATCAGTAGGAGTCTTGCCAGCAGGTCAAGGAAAATGATTATTCCCCTCTATTCAGCACTGGTGAGGCCACATCTGGAGTACTGTGTTCACTTTTGGACCCCCTACTATAGAAAGGATGTGGATAAAATTGGAGAGGGTACAGCAGAAGGCAACACAAATGATCAGGAGACTGGGGGACATGACTTAGGAAAAACTGAAAGAACTGGGCTTATGTAGTCTAGAGAAGAGAAGACTGAGAGAGGATTTAATAGCAGCCTTCAACTACCTAAAGGGGAGTTTGAAAGAGGTTGAAACTAGACTGTTCTCAGTGGTGGCAGATGACAGAAGAAGGAGCAATGTTCTTAAGTTGCAGCAAGGGAAGTTTTAAGTTAAATATTAGAAAGAATTTTCTCACTAGGAGGGTAGTAAAACACTGGAACAGGTTACTCAGAGAGGTGGTGGATCTCCATCCTTGGAGGTATTTAAGACCCAGCTAGACAAAGCTTTGGCTGGGATGATCTAGTTTGGGATGGTCCTGCCTTGAGCACAGGGTTAGACTAGATGACCTCCTGAGGTCCCTTCCAACCCTAATTTTCTATAATTATGGTTATGTGACACTTTCTTAAAATGAGCATATGATTTTGATATTATTATGATCATGCATATGGCCATGGATGCTTGCGATTTCAAGAAGCTATTTTACTTTTTCTGAGAGAATGTGCCCCTTTCCCCTGTTTGACAGCAGCTTTTGATTTCAGCCCACATCTAGACAAATTACTGTTGCCATAGCAGAGGATTGTACAGTTGTGTCTTTAGTCTTCTCATTTTTGTGTCAGTGGGTAATGAATGACAGAATGCTATCAGATCTAATAATTTATGGACAGTAGTAAAAAAGAAAAAAAACCACGTGCATGTAAAAGCTGGAAGTCTTTTTAATTATACATGCAATGTTGTGTATTAATTTCCCCTTCATCTATTTTGACCCTTGATCTTTTTTTTTGTCCTTTAGGCACACCACTGCTAGTGAGGAGGAGCAGTGATTCTGCATTTGGTCCACTTACTGATTTCCATCCAAGTGCTTCACATCACAGTGACCATAGTCTGAAGCCTGTTGTGGCAGTAGGTATCATGTGGTTAGTGTTTTAAATAAGAGTTAAACTTTTTTATTTTGGTACATATACCTTCTTTGTGAGCTAAGCTAATTTGCCTCTAAAACAAGGATGTCATACTCATGCTGTAGAAAGGGCTGAATTCTATTTCTAATTAAATTCTGTGGGACAGAATATATATATTTTTATTGTAAATGATCATCAGTTAATAATAGGAGGCTCACTTTTACTAATGGGAGAATGAATGGGATAATAAGGGACTTTACATTTCATAGTGCCATCATTCTGGCAACTTATAGACTAATGAATGCAGCATTGCATTTATTATACTTGGAATTTTCTAACACTTTGAATTCAGCAATTTTAAAGGGCTAAAAACTTTTTTTAATAATGAAATTAGATTATGCTGAACCTGAATGTCACGTGGGATACATAAATACATCAAGTAGAAAGGACCTGGATTAGTAGGCCTGTTTGCTGGAAAAATTCAGCATGTCTGACTTTACTGTATTACACCAGCTGAATATTGATTTAACTAATGAATTACAGCTTCATAACCAAGGTAACAGAGTAGAGAACTGAATGACTCATAGAAGTTATGGATGATGGCAATGGATCTCAGTTTCGTAAATACTGCCAACTGACACAATCTCTTGTACTGGATCCTATTTAATTGTCCATTGATCCTCTTTGTACTGCTAACTCTCCTCCAATTTTTTCCTAATATTTTTTCGTATGCAGCATATTTTATAGAGTTGTGATATTTGCAAATTTGAATAGTTTTTGGAGAGCCAGAAATCCTTCTTGCATATAATGGCCTTGTGCAGACTTGAACTTTGGCAATATCCTAGTTCAGTTGTCAGTTCTTTTTAAGCTGACTTAGAATTTCTTGTCAGATGATTGTTGCCAAAGCTTGTGTCAACTTACTCTTGTAAATTGGCACGCACAAGAGAATTTTCATTTATGCTAGCTCATTTTCTTCTGTTTGAATGCCTGAGAGAAGTTCCAAGTAGACACAGTGGTAGCTAGTACCATCTGTATCATAGGTGGTAAACAGAGAAGCTGGTAGTTTTGGCAGCTGGGTATGTGCAGAATCAGGGGTAGGCATGGGGAGATAAATTTAGATTGCTTATGTCAATCTGTTACTATCAGTGAAATATTTAATATCAAGGTTTAAATTGTCATCATTTTTTAGGTTGAAGGTTTAATACCCCATGGCAGATCACCTCTCAAAACTATTCTTCCAGGCTGTTTGTCATTCTTTGCCTGAAGTTACTTGAGTATTAATACCACATTATCAATAGCTCACATTTGTAAGCATGCCTGTAGATGCTTCCTGAATATTTGAATATCCTGGACTATTATTCATAGTCCTTTAACTTTTTTTTTCTTAAAAAAAAAAAATCCAGTGTAGATAAATCCAGTCAGTAAATTTGTTTACTTAAAGTTCACATTTCTCAGGTTCCATTTCCAACCCTGAGGTCTAGAAAGATGATTCTTTATGACCAAGCAGTTAATCCTGACACAACCACAAGGCATAACACCCTAACCTGCCACAGGTAAAGTAGCGGGGCAGTGGTGGTCAGTGACCTGCTTCTGTGATGGTTTTTAAAATACACTCAAGAAATCCAAGGAACAGATACAAAGGAAAGCAAAACCTCCATATACCTGTCTGATCACGATGTAAAATTCTTTCCTGACTTAAAACCTGAGTGGAGGGGCAAGACCCTATAGTTGGGGACATCCAGGTCCATTCCTGGCAGGAGCAACGGCACACCCAAGTAAAAATCTCCAGTCTTGGCTACAACCAAAAGCCAGTGCTTCTGAGGAAGGCAAAAAATAAACAAACAAAAAAACCCTGACATGTAGTAACAAGAGTGGGGAAAAAATCTTTCCTGGCTCCATATAGCAACCAGCAAAGCCTAGAAGCATGGGAAATACCCAGTAGATCAAAGACATAACTAGTCCTAGATCATCCCTGACTAATGCTTATCCAACCTATTCTTGAACACCCCCAGTGACGTAGATTCCACAGTTTCCCTGGGTAGTCTACTTTACTGCCTTACCATTCTAATAGTGAAGAAGTTTTTCCTTAGATCTAAACTTGCTTTGCTGGAGCTTCAAGCCATTGTTCTGTGTCCTACTCTGCAACGAGAGAGAAAAAAATGTTTTCCCTCTTCTTTATGGCAGCTATTCAGATATTTGGATTGCATTCATGTCTCCTCTTAAGTGCATTTTCTGCAAGCTGAACATGCGGAACCTAAAACCGCACACTGTACTCTAGATGAGATCTGACCAGTGCTGAATAAAGAGATCCGATTGCCTCTGCTGGCACTGGATTTATGATCTACATACCTTGTTCCGGCTGGACCCAAACCCTCAGACCAACCAAAACTTCTTCCATTCAGTAATAAATTTTATTGATACATAGTGATAGCCGGTAAGAATAATGCAAGTAAGGCAAACAAAATATCGCCCCCCCTTCCTCCCAGTGCTGTATCTACCAGTTCAATGGCTGTCACAGAGGGAAGGTACATCTGGCCAGCACGCAAACTTCACCCTGTGGTCCTTTCTTGAATGTCAGATGTTAGCAGCCTGGAAGCTGAGGGCACCTAATGCTCCTAATGATGTAGCCCAAAATCTTCATCTTTTGTGCAGCTCTATCACACTACAGACTCATGTTGAAACTGATGCTACCAGAACTCTTAGTTCCTTTTCTGTAATGTTGCCATACAGCCAGATGTTACTCAATTTATATTTGTTTTTAACTATTTCCAAGGGGGAGGTCTACATGTGCAATTAATGACTGAATATACTGCAGCTCAATTTGAGCCGGAGTAAACTAATCCTGACATCACCATCTACATGTGCGTTTAAGTTCAATAATTTAGTCTGCTGCTAGATACCACTTGTATCTGAGGGAATTATCCAGCAGCTTGGCATATTAGTCTGCTGCACCCTAATTGCTGCACATGTGTAGACAGTGATGCTTTACTGCTCAACAAATTAATGTGCTGTGCAGTAAAGTGTATCATATAGACGCACCCAAGGTTTAGCACCTTGTATTTGTCAGCATTAAACTTCATGTTGTTAGCTCCAGCCCAGCTTTCCAATATGTGAAGAGCCTTCTGAACCATACTCCTATCTTTCAATATGCTCATAGTCCTTCCCAGTTTCATGATGTCCACAAATTTGCTCCAGAAGCTCTCTATTCTAGGATCCAAATAATTAATAAACACATTGAACAGCAAGGCTATGTGAAGCTTCGGTCCCTGATTCGATTCAGTGGAGATTCAGCCCGATTCAGTGGCTGAATCTCCAAATCTGAATTGAATCAGGGGACACTTTAATCTCTCTGAATTGAATCAGAACCCTCCAAATTGATTCGGAGAGATTAAAAAAGATTCAGCGATTCGGACATGGACACAGCTTTAAATGTTTTTTCTACATACCTCAAGGTACCAGGTGGCTCATGAATGCTGTGATGATTGGGCGGATGGAGCATCCCACAAGAGCGCAGGGTGGACCCCAGCGTGCTTGGCAGTAGACCCGGAAGTGGATCAGAAGCACTTCCGGTCCACTTCCAGGTCTGTGGGGGAGCACACGGGGGGGGCCGTGCTCCCCCACCTTGGTAACCGGTGCCTCCTGGATCTGGGAGGGCACCCGGGGTCCCCCTGTGACTGATCACTGAACTGAGGGAGTGCGGGGTGGGGGCCCGCACGCTCCCTGGCAGAGCCGAAAGTGGACAAGAGGTAGTTCTGGTCCACTTCCAGGTTTTACTGCTGAGAATGTGGGGGACCCTCTCAAACTTCTGTGGCATGCTCCATCCACCCCAGCATTGCAGCATTCATGAGCCATGCTGGTACCTCGAGGTATGTAGAAAAAGCATTTAAAGCTGCGTCTGTGTCCAAATTGCCGATTCTCTGAATCAGCATTGAATCTTCAGATTCGGATTTGGCCAAATCGAATTGGGGATAGTGACCTGAATCAATTAATCGAATCACTGTCCCCGATTCGGGACAAATCCGACTCCAGTAGGGCCCATTTCGCATACCCCTATTGAACAGCACTAGGCCCAGGACAAACTCCTTTGGGTCTCCACTTGAAACCTCCTGCCATTCTGACATGGATCCATTTGTAATTACCTTTTGCTTGTGGCTATCCAGCCAGTTGTCTATCCACCTTGTAGTAGTTTTGTCTAGCCCACATTTCTCCAATTTGTTTATGAGGTCATGTGGGACTTTGTGAAAAGCTTTGCTGAAGTCCAGATAAACTATATCCACAAAATTTGTTTGGCATGCTTAGTTCTTAGTAAATCAATGCTGACTGCTTCTGATCAGCCTTTTCTTATCCAGATCCTTTCAAATAGATTTCCTTATAATATCCTCCAGTAACTTCGTGGAGATTGAGATATACTTAACTGGTCTATAGTTGCCTGGGCCTCCTTTTTGCTTTTTTTAAAGAGGACAACTATGTTGGCTCTGTTCTAGTCATTTGGTATTTTGCCCATCTCTCACAACTTGGTAAATATTATTGCCAAGGTCTTGGAAATTTACCCTGCCAACTCCTTCAGTCCCATGGGATGAAGGTCATCGGATCCTGCTGAGCTGAATAAATTCAGAACCGTCAAAAGCTCTCTGACTGTTTGTTTTGTTATCTCATCCCTCAGCTTGTCCCTTTCTTCATCCAAATAATCCTTATTACATGTCCGTTTGCAGCTTAACTTCTTTGTGAACAGGCAAAAGTAGCTGTTGAGTAGCTCTGCCTTCTTTGTATCTTCTGTTAGGAGTTTGCCTGGCTATTTAATAATGGACCCACAGCTTTCTTCAACTTAATTTTCTGGCCACCATATTTATATAACCTCTTCTTGTTGTCTTTAACTTCTCTTGCCAGGTGCAACTCATTTTTAACATCGCCTTCCTCACTTTGTCCTTGCACTTTCTTGGTATGCTTCCTTGGTGACCTGCCCATCTTTCCATTGCCTGTGTGCTTTCCTTTTGCATGTGAGGCATCCTAGAAGCTCTTTGTGTGGCCACATTGGTCTCTTGCCTTTCTTGTGTTTCCATTGTGTTGGAACAGTTTCTTGCTGGGCTTCCAATAAAATGCCCTTTAGAAGCTTCCAGCCTTCCTGGGTGCCTGTATCCTTCAATCTTTTTTCCCATGCTACTGTGCCTGTTACCTCCTTGAATTGCCTTAAATCTTCCTTTTTGAAATCTAGCAACTTAGTTTTGCAGACTTCATGCTTTCCCTGTCTTACAATCATGAATTCTATCATATCATGATCACTTCTGCCCAAGTTTCCCATCACCTTCACATCTTCCACAAATTCTTCCCTAGTGGTCAGGACAAGGAGATGCCTGGAAAATTGAAGTCTCTCATCAGCACCATCACATAATTTTGGATAATTTTGGCACCTCCTCATCCACTTCTTCCTGACTCAGTGGTCTATAATAAATTCCCATTATTATATTGGTGCTGTACCTGTTCACCTTTTATCTTCACCCCAGTATATTCTGATCTGTTGTTTTTTTCCTCCTGAACCAGGATGGCCAGGACTTAGGTTCCTAGTGAATCAGCTAGGTGGGCATCTAGTTGAACTGGCAGATGTTGCTGGTTTCCCCCCCTCTTCCCCCACTGCAGCTCAGCTCCATAAGACAAGAGGAGTGAGGGCATTTGGTTCAGCCAGTCATAGCCACGGTGTCCTGGAGGCAGGGGGTTAAAAGAGCAACCACAGTCCTGTCCCCTGCTCCCCCAAACTGCCTGTGATTTCCCTGGGAAGATAATGTACTTACTGGTATTTTCAAGGAAATAAATTTATTTTTGTCATTCTGACTTTCTAAAACAAGGCACATTTTTTATTCGAGGGGGTATGTTGTATGCCAGAAAAATATGGTAGTAGTTGATTCATAGAGTCATAGATGTTTGAGTCAGAAGAGACCTCAGTAAATCATTGAATCCGACCCCCTGCCCTGGGCAGGAAAGAGTGCTGGGGTTAAATGACTCCAGCCAGGTGAATGTCTAGCCTTCTCTTAAAGACCCACAAGGTAGGGGAGAGCACCACCTCCCTTGAAAGCCCATTCCAGATTCTGACACCCCTTACTGTAAAGAAGTTCTTCCTGATGTCTAACCTAAATCTGCTTTCCGTCAGCTTGTGGCTGTTGTTCCTAATTACTCCAAGGGGTGCCCTGGTAAACAGGGCATCTCCTATTCCTTGCTACCTCTCCCTTTCCCCTTCCCCTCTGGTGAATTTGTAGGAGGCCACAAGATCACTTCTCAGACTTCTCTTGCAGAGGCTGAAGAGATTCAGGTCCCTGAGTCTCTTCTTATAGGGCTTTGACTGGACCTGTTCTTCATGCACCTGCTAATGCATGATAAAGTGCAGTTAGCATTACTGATCGCTTTGTCACACTGACAACTCATGTTCATCTTGGTTTCAACAATGACTCCAAGATCCCTTTCAGTTGCTGTGCTGCTGAGAAGGTCCTCCCCCAGCGTATAAATGCGCTGTTGATTCCTTTTCCCTAGGTGCAGCACTTTGTCTTTGTTGTCCTGCATCCTATTCTGTTCTGCCCACTTTTCCAACCTGTCCAGATCTGCCTGGAATTGTCCCCTACCCTGTAGTATGTTAACTTTACCCCATAATTTAGTATCATCTGTGAATTTGGACAGAAATGCTGCCTTTTGTTTTGTAACATCACTGAAACTCCATTTCTAGGACTCATATAGCCATGGGCTGGCATAGCGAGGCTTTGGCATAATGTATTGGGTAACATAAGGCAGTTATTTAAAAAACAATAAATCATATTACTTTCAGAATGATTTCTCACTCTCTGTTCTGAAAAACCTGAAAAGGTTTGGAAAAGAAGATAGTATCAGCAGAGCACTGATATCTGAACATATGAAAGATCTTTTAAATATATGCTAAAACAATATTTTCACAAAACTAGTATGTTCTGTCTTTACTTTGGATATTGAAAATTATTCTTTTTTTCTCTTTGCAACAAATATATTTCTTTAATGAATTAAAATGACTTTTGTATAGCTAGGATTATAACTGAATTACAGAGATTAGCCATAAGAGATTAAGATTTTAAATACAGTCTGTAAAAGTTAAATATACTTACTGGTGGCACTACCAAATTCCTTAAAGTTTTCCTTTAAAATTGTACAGTAAAAGCTGTGCTGTTCAGCATCTTACAAGCTGGCATGCTCTACTAACTGGCATGCTGGCTTGTAAGATAAAGTGAAACTGGACGTGCCCACCACAGCATTTCCAGTTTCTCTTAGCCCCCGCAGCCAGGGGCAAAGCAGCCTGTGCTACTGAGCCCCCATGGCCCAGGGGCATAACAGGCTGTGTGGGGCTCGCCTCCCTGTACTGCAGGGCCCGCGGGACGGGCGGCGATGCAGCAGGAGGGACAGTGATGCCGCAGGAGGGGCAAAGGGACGCCCCAGATGCGGCAGGAGAAGCGGTGGTCGGGGCTGCTCAATTAACGGGCATATTTTGTTATCCGGTGTGCGGGCCACCTCCCGATCCCATCCATGCGGCCATGTGCGGGCTAGGAGCGGTATGCGAACCCGTCTTTGTGCACGCAGGCTGTGGCCAGCAGCCCGGGCACGCGGGGTCGAAGAAGACCGGTGGCGAGCTAGAATTAGTTACGGACGCATAATGGTTGATTAAAAGATTGTTTACTTACACCAAAGATGGTTGTGGTGTAGGCTGGACAGTTTTCCAGGCTCAGCTCCGCTTAAATCCTCGCTAGAGGACTCCGATAATTGACCCCGGAGTTGTTGAAGCTCCGCGGGTTCGGCTCGGTAATTGGCCCCGGAGTGGTTGAAGCTCCGTGGGTTTGGTAAATAGGCCCTCTATTGCCCTCTTAAGGAGAAAAGAAAAGCTGGGTTCGAAGGGATTAGCAGCGCTTAGAGATCTTCACGCTCTTTCTCCCAAACTCCAATCGCTTTCTCTCTCTCTCTCCAACTTGGGCGGAAACCTCCCAAGCTCTTTATACGGCTAGCAAGCCAATCGCTAGCCCCCACGTGTGCATAATTTAGGATCGGCCAATAATGTGGCACGAATCTAAATACAAATGGCGGGAAAACCTTTGCACAATGCATCACTATGATGCAAAAGAAATGCACCATGCAAAGAAAGCTACAAACTGGCGGGAAATACTGTTTTTGCAGGCGGGGTCTCTATAGCAGCAGAAAACTCTACCGTGCAAAGGAGCTGCAATTTGGCGGGGACATAATTTAGTGGTGCCAAAGCACACAAAAACAAAAAACCACAACTTTGGGTTGTGACATCCGGCATCCCCCCATTCCCAGGGGATGCTGGATAACAGAGCTTTTACTGTAGTTAACTTTCTAAAATTTAACCCAAGTGTCAGTATACTCAAACTAAAGTAGAGGGACAAAAGCATGTGTGTTAAACATACAATCTAAAAACGTTGCAGTCATGTTTTCTGTATGGAAAAGTGTTTATTTACATAACAATAAGGTTGTTTAAGATTGCATTTGATTAGCACACAAATTTATGACCCGCTTTTCAAAGGTCCAGATCATCTGAATCTGTGATGAAGTCAATGCTGATTTGGATTACAGAGAACATTCTACGGAGATGTTATAGGATTTTGTAGAAAATAAAATAATTAACTATGAAATAAATTAGCCAAAGAAATTCCTTCTCTGAGATCAAATGTCTAGTTGGCAGTCAGTATCAAGTAGAGTGCCCCAGGGGTCGGTTCTGGAGCCAGTTTTGTTCAATGTTTTGCTGGGGGTGCACTCTATGCCATCTTCCAAGTTTGCAGATGACACCAAGCTGGGGGGACTAGTAGATATGCTGGAGGGTAGGGCTAGGATTCAGAGGAATCTAGACAAATTGGAGGATTGGGCCAAAGGAAATCTCTGAGGTTGAACCAGGGCAATTGCAAAGTCCTACACTTAGGACAGAACAATCCCATGCATCAGTACAGGCTGGGGGATGACTGGCTGGGCAGCAGCTGGGGGAGGACCTGGGGATTACAGTGAACAGTAAACTGAATATGAGCCAGCAGTGTGCCCTTGTTGTAAAGAAGGCTAATGGCTTACTGGGCTACATCAACAGGATTGTTGCCAGCAGGTCAAGAGAAGTGAGTATTCTCCTCTGTTCAGCACTGGTGAGGCCACATCTAGTACTGTGTTCAGTTTTGCCCACCGCCCCCACTGTAGAAAGGATGTTGACAAATTGGAAAGGGTCCAGCAGAGGGCAGAAAAAATGGTGAGGGGACTGGGGCACATGACTTATTAGGAAAGACTGAGAGAACTGGGCTTATTTAATCTAGAGAAGAGGAGACTGAAAGGGGATTTAATAGCAGCAGTCTTTAACTACCTGAATTTGGGTTTGAAAGAGGATGGAGCTAGACTTTTCTCATTGGTGGCA
Organism: Alligator sinensis; assembly: GCF_000455745.1. NCBI lineage: Eukaryota > Metazoa > Chordata > Crocodylia > Alligatoridae > Alligator > Alligator sinensis. Next base: position 245,168 of record NW_005842955.1, on the reverse strand, counting down.
GATGACAGGACAAGGAGCAATGTTTTCAAGTTGCAGCAAGGGAAGTTTATGTTAGATATTAGAAAGAATTTTCTCACTAGGAAGGTAGTAAAACACTGGAACAGGTTACCCAGAGAGGTGATGGAATCTCCATCCTTGGAGGTTTTTAAGACCCACCTAGACAAAGCTTTGGCTGGGATGATCTAGTTCAGGATGGTCCTGCCTTGAGCAGAAGGCTGGAATAGATGACCCTCCAGAGTTCCATTCCAACCCTAATTTTCTATGATTCTGTGATCAGGTGACAAATCCTTTGAGCAATTTCACATATGCCATTTATAGCATTTGCAACATCTAAGTGGAATGACTGTAGTATGTAGTTGTTTATCTGTAACGTTCTATTCAGAAATATGCAAATTGCTCAGACTTAAGCAAGAGGTATTTTTTGAATTAACCATATATGCTAGAGCAATATCATCTAAGGCATATTCACAATATTTTTCCCTTTGAAATTCACAAGCAGCAGGCCAGAAATCACTATGCGTATGTCTATACTGCTTGCATTGCAAACAAGAATACTCTGTGCCACATGCCAGAAAGCACACTCCCACCCTCGTGCTCCTGCTCCGCATATGCCAGACCTGGAAACGAGGGATTGAAGTTGTCTTGAGAAGCTGCCCCCATTGTTGCTCTTGAACACTCTGAACACAGATATTGAGAGCAATGACAATGTGGGGGAGGTATCTTCATGGGTCTCTTCATTGCCTCATTTCTGGGTTTGGCATGTGCAGGGCAGGAGCAGGTTCTTGAGCGCTCTCAAGAACACCATGGAAGCAGTAAAGATGCCGACTTTGTACAGCAGTAATATTTCTTTGTAAGTGTTATAATCTTCAAGGATGTGGCAATGCATACAGCAGCACAGCATGTACTGCTACAGTTTTTATGCTGAAAGTGGACATCAGTGGAAGAATCCTAAATATATGTTGGGTCTTCATGAGTTTTGTTGCAGCCACTGGATTTCACAGCACAAAAGATGCAAATCTTCTAAATATTGATGGAAAAGTAGTTAACCCAAATCTGAATCCAAAAGCATAACTCACTTGAATGTGGTGCAAAACATCATAGTCTGATAGGGAAACAAGATTCAGTGGGGGAACTCCAGGGCCCTTTGAAGTTAATGGGAGTTATGTCCCACTGATGTCAATGGCAACATTTCATTCACTGTTGTAAACCCATTGACCCCTGGGGGCCCTCCGTTCTTTATGATTTTCGTTTTCTTGTATTGGCACGTTCTTGGAGAAGACATTTAGCTGAACTCTGAGTTAATCAGTGGGAAGGCTGTTTTAAATAGCATTTCATCTATATTTAAAGATACAGTGAGGTATTGGATCAATTGAAGAGCTGTGCCCTGGCTCAACCCAACAACCCAGTTAACTAAACACAAGTCAAATCCTGTTTTACTTAATGCATTGTGGATGTATAATTTGCAATTTTGGATATGTTTCATATTTAATCAGAACCTTTTATGTTTGAAGCCCTTGTTGAAAAGGGTCAAAACCTCCTTTGGTACTTCCACTGTTAATTATGATTTTAAAGTATTAGCCTTTGTGATTAAGTGTCTGAAGATTATGGGAGGGAGTGTGTGTGTGTGTGTGTGTGTGTGTGTGTGTGTGTGTGTGTGTACCAACCCAACTCAATTAAGTGTTCCTTTTACATACATTTTTTATACATATGTAAGCATAAAGTATTTAATGATACAACGCAAATCTTTCTTGAGCTAAAGATTAGCATTAGCTCTTCCAAAATTAAAAAAAGACAAAAATATTCTAAGAAAAAGGGTAAAATATTATTTTATGACATCCTGTTATTTAAAAGCACTGCATGGCATAAAGGTCTTTTTTGACATAGTGATTTAATATTAGCTGTAGAATTTGTAACTCCAGCTGTTCAAGCTGGTTTGTGATAAGACTAGAGCTAGGAGACTGCATTGAAATGAGGGTTTTTATGTAGCTTTGTTTTTAAAAGATAAACCTTTGTGCCGCATGTTTAGCAGGGCCAAATACTCATGCACCCTGGCTTATTCAGCCAGTTGTAATATCTGGTCCCTTTGTGCTAGATGGTCACTCATAATCATGTGACTCTAGGAGCTGACGTTCTATGAGAGATACCAAATATCACAGGAATTGTTATAGAGCTGTAAGAGTTGGCAAAGCTGGAAAGGTCATATACTTGATTTTTATCTGTACTTTGTTAAGACATGTCTGCACATGTGGTGATTCAGGAATAGCTACTCTGCTTTAAATTTTCACCTGACATCAGTCTTTAACTAGTTTTCAAATGCAGACAGGCCCTTAGATAAAATGAAATCTGTGGCTTTGCAAAGCCTATGCAGCTTCAGCCACTAGGCTGAAGGAAACTTAGGAAGGCAAAAGTGGGTTGGGAAGAAGGGAGGCAAGGTTCACTGGATATACACATTGGTTTTCTCCATAGTACCTGGCTCTCTTCATAGATCATTGTGTCCGACCCCCTGCCCCTGGTAGGAAAGAGGACCGAGGTCAGATGACCCCAGATAGTCACCTGGTTGTGGTCATCTGACCTCGGTCCTCTTTCCTGCCAGGGGCAGGGGGTCGACACGATGATCCATTGTGGTCCCTTCTGACTCTACAATCTATGAATCTATAGAACCCTACTTTTTTAAGGTGAGAACATGGTGAACTTTTAAAGATATGCAAGAAGGCATAGAAGTTCAAAAGAAAGGAAAAGGGAAATATAAATAGAGAGGAAAAATAAACAATTATACAGTGTCTCCTAGGTTGTTGCAGGAGGTGCAGTGTAGTTGTGGTGACATAACAATTCTGTTATCCATAACCTAGAATCATAGAGGCATACAGCAGTATAACAAATCTAAGAAGAGTTACATACCAGAAAAAAGTTTGAGACCAAATGCCATAGACTAGTAAGGCTCTTAGATATCTTGCAAGTCACTGAAATGTATTAGTGTAATTTTCCTAACACCAGTATTATTTAACTACCCTTTTAAATAGCATTTTTATTGTAGTTTAGAACTGGAAAGAAGATTTGGGGAGGTTGAAAAGAATTTTCACTCAAAGGGCTGAACAGTTCTTATCTGAACCATTTGTGTGTTTTGAAAATCAAATTCTGATATAGATGAATCCCATTTTTAAAGTAGCTACTCTGTGTGTGTGTGTGTGTGTGTGTGTGTGTGTGAGCGCGTGTGTGTGCGTGTGCGTGCTCGCGTGTTTATACTGTGGAAACATATATAGAATACTTATAATCAGCGTGAGAGCTTGTCAGTGTACTGCTTTTGATGTCTGATTAGATGATCATAGGGACATCTGCAGTGAGTTAGTTTTGAAGTTGTTGGTGTGAGGCACTGCAGAAACCAAAGCTGTCTGGCAGTTTTAAACCATGAAAGCTGCTACTTTAAGAATTTTCTGTTAAGTGTAGCATGCAAGTAGCTGAGGATTGTCAAATTAACAAAAGCTGCTTTTTCTTCCTGATTTTCTGTTGCCTGTGTTAATTTTCTTTCAACTTTATTGTGCAGTATGCTGTGGTATATGTGCCAAAAACAAATTGCTATGTACTTCAGAGTAAAAACTGGGCGATTTAAACTAAATATTAAAAAAGATTCAAGATGTGTGACTTGATTGGCTGAAAAAAAGAGGCAAAAATTTTTTGTGCTACGCTCTCTTTTTTTTTTGGAATGGGAGTGTTTTTAATTCTTTGATTCTTTGCACTCTCTGAACTTCAGAGTATTTAATTGTACTTTTGAGTACAGCCTAGGTTTTGGAAGATAAGGGGTGGGGAATATCTCCATGTCTTTCTTTTTTTTTAAATGGATAGTAGGCTTTCTGTGATTTTAACTGACTTGGAGCTAATAATTAACAGTTGCTATACATTAGTTATTTTGTTCTACTGCCTGTATTTTTACTGATACTGATGCCTATCACAAGGCATTCTTCTGTAAGAACATGTCACGTTCTATAGTCAGAATGTTCCCACTGAGAGAGAGGTAGCTGTTTTTATGGACATTTATAAACAAATATGTTTAGTGTACATCATGTTTCAAAAATGGATATTTGCTGCAATGCTAGAATATTTATTGTTTAGGGTATTGGCTTTTCTCCTGTTTTACAGTACACTGTGGACCCTTGCTATTATGTCCAAGAACACAAACCCTGATTATTCATTGCCTACTACAGTTTATAGATATTTGCATAGATGCAAATGAAATCTGTCAAAGACAACAGATAATCGGTTCCTGTGGAAAAACAAAGTCCACAGACAGACGTTACTTTTGTATTGCTACAAGGGGCCTCTGTTCCTACTTTCTCCCTCTACTGCCCAGTCCAAGTAGGGAGAGCAGGAGCTCCAGATCTATCAATGATCAGGGCAGCCCTAGTCCCCCAGGGCTACCCCCTGTTCTCCCTCCTTAGCAGGGCAGCCCAGCTTCCCCATGGCTGCTGTGTGGTCCTCCTCCCCTGTAGCAGAGGAGAGGGAAGGCTGTTAGTGGTTAGGCAGCCGC
>NW_005842955.1:223845-240624 GCF_000455745.1 Alligator sinensis | reverse complement strand
CTTGCGCTGGTGGAAAGAGTTGGACACTGAAATGCTTCTGAACTAAGCGTCCATCCATCCGTCTGTCCGGTCCCCCTCCCCCAAACATTGTATGTCATGTTATATATATGTTAAAAAACCCGCAGCATCCTTATAGGAAAAACCCGCAGCATCCTTATAAAAAACCTGCAGCATCCTTATAGGCTCCTCGGCAGTGCTATGTTGGCCAACACTATGCAAGAAAGAGACTTGGGGGTAATCATGGACCACAAGATGACCATGAGCCTGCAGTGCGATGCTGCGGCTAGTAAAGCGACCAAAACGCTGGCTTGCATCCATAGATGCTTCTCAAGCAAATCCCGGGACGTCATTCTCCCCTTGTACTCGGCCTTAGTGAGGCTGCAGCTGGAGTACTGTGTCCAGTTTTGGGCTCCACAATTCAAAAAGGATGTGGAGAAGCTTGAGAGAGTCCAAAGAAGAGCCACGCGCATAATCAGAGGTCAGGGAAGCAGACCCTACGATGACAGGCTGAGAGCCCTGGGGCTCTTTAGCCTGGAAAAGCACAGGCTCAGGGGTGATCTGATGGCCACCTATAAGTTTATCGGGGTGACCACCAGTATCTGGGGGAACGTTTGTTCACCAGAGCTCCCCAAGGGATGACGACCAGGTCAAATGGTCATAAACTACTACAAGACCGTTTCAGGCTGGACATAAGGAAGAATTTCTTTACTGTCCGAGCCCCCAAGGTCTGGAACAGCCTGCCACTGGAGGTGGTTCAAGTGCCCACATTGAACACCTTCAAGAGCAAACTGGATGCTCATCTTCCTAGGATCCTATGAACCCGGCTGACTTCCTGCCCTTTGGGCAGGGGGCTGGACTCGATGATCTTCCAAGGTCCCTTCCAGCCCTAATGTCTATGAAATCTATAGAGAAGTTTTGCATTTCATCTAGGAACATTTTCATAGTGCTCTGTCATTTTTGCAGCCCACCGGGGGTGTATCTAAATCTGTCCGCTCAACTTCTATAGGGGTACAAAAATGTTTGTAGCACTAAAAATTAAATGTCTGTTGATGGCCAAAGATTAATTATTTTGTAGAAACAGGAACAAAATCTTAGGTGAGGAAGGCAAGAAGCATGACTTGCAAAATTGTGAGTTGCTTTCAGTGTTGCTCTCACATTCAGTCTCCTGCCACCTGTTGGGGCCATCAAAATATAATCATTCCATCTGGGAAAGAGGTTCATAGACAGTTTAGGTAATATGGACTTTATAAATTTCATCCTCACCAACTTATTGTGTAAACATCAGAGCAAAATGTTGGTAAGTTACTTTACTGATAAGTCTGAAAGTTAAATTTGAATGCTGAAGTGGAGGATGACAGTCAACGTGGCTCATACAGTTGACTCACCTTCACGCTCTAGAAATATTTAGCTAACATAAAGTAGGTTCTTAATTTGAGAGTCAATGACCTAAAAAACATGTTGTAAGAATATATTAGTAAAATTTTCCATAAGCATTGTTGCCTGTTGAGTGGTATACTCTGAGAATAGTGGCAAAGCTCATTTCTGCTTGATGTATAGTTAATGTGCCAGCAACATTTAAAGTTTTTTTTTTCCCCCTTATTTCAGCATGGAATAAGGAAATTGTACTAAAGTACCATGGTCCCGTCTCAGAGTCTAGGGTGTGTTGCTTGCCACTGCAAGTGAGTTCAGTGGCTTTGTTTTACAAGTGCACAGTGTTTTATTTGTCTCAGTTATCTGTGTATGTATTTGGGAGACAGTGAGCTTGGATCCTGAATTACATACCCCTAGGGAAGGTTTTTTTTCTCCTTCACGTCAGAGGCTCAGTTGTTATGCATAACCAGTGTCTCACCTGAATCTGGAGTTACATGTCAATTATTATATAGGGATGCAGCTGTTTAGTACATACACATTCTGATTCTTTGCAGTGATCGGTTCACATTTGTTATGTACCTAAAGTAGTTCCTCAAACTGAAGTTACTATGTTTCAGATTTTACTTTTGATATTGTTTTCATTTCCATTATTAAAGTGATTCTATAGACACTCATAAATTTGGAAGGAAGTAGTGAGAGAGTATGAGTAGTCTAGATTTAGAAACAGACCCATATTCCTGGTTTTCATAGATTACAAAGACAGCAGAGACCATTGTGATAATCTAGTCTAATCTTGTATAACCCTGGCAATTAATTCACCTAAAATAATTCCTGTTTGGCTGAGATGAGAAAACCATCCAATCATTATTCTCCAGTTATGGAGAATCCATCACAACCCTTGGCAATTTGTTCCAATGGTTAATCAGCCTCTGTTGCAAGGTGCAGAGCATTAATTTTTGAGGCACCCAAATGCTGGGGCGATATGCACCCTAGAAAGAACATTCAGGGAATAAATTTTGCATTCATTGTAGACTTGGATGGTGTCCAATAAAAAAGGCTGGGCCTACTAAGTAAATGAGGACAAAAATAACAAACAGCTGCTTTATTCCCTGAAACCATCCATCGTGTTTGTGCACTGAAAGAGGTCATAGTCCCTTGGAAAATGCAGATTTGATTGTATGTCAGATCTAAAAGAAGGGAAGGGCCTATTTGCCACTTCTCATTTGGGTGCAGCTGAAATCTCACAGGAAAATAAAAACTTTGGCCCCCAAATAAGAGAAATCTTACAAGAACAGCTGCTCTTATGAGATTTCTGCAGTTTTGGGTGAAAATCAAGTGTGAATGACTTATGAGTTGTTGATGTTAGTCTTTGCCTGGAATTCAGCCCTGAAACCTGGGTGCAATCAAGATCTGGATCCAAACACCTGGTCTCCAGGCCATCTCCTAATTAATACTAGTAAGATGTTTTTGTCTATGTAGGGTACCTTTCCCACTTGAATTTGTCACTGGTTGTATAAAAATGTGCATGTAATATTTTACATATTTAAATTGCAAAAAATAATTTAACTGTCTGAAGGAGTATCATAAAACCTTATAGTTTACAGTATTTACTCTTCCATATAGACAATAGTTCAGATGCTAATAATTACTGACTATTTGACAATTGGCTCAGACAGGGTAACATAAACTTGTAACCTACAATAAAAGAATTGCAATAGAGTACATCTGCTAAAGCAAAGGCAGGACTAAATAACCCTTTATTTGAGACAATTACACTTATTCCACATTTAATAGTCATGGAGATAAACTAGGTTCTTTTACTTCATCTCCTGCTGCTTTTTAGTATTATTAACCACAGTCTATGTGGAATAGACTGTGGGAAAAATTAAGTAAAAATGGCATAAAGATAGCATACCTGCCAGCTTTTCAGAAAAAAAGCCAGGTTCTCCATTTTTGCTGTCCTCATCTAAGTTCAGGAAATATGATGATTGGTCTTCCAATTTGGAATCAGGTTAAAAAAAATCTGTGCAAATCCTGCTGTCCTTCAAATAGCAGACTAGGCATCAAACAGAAAAATGCTCTTTTGGAGTGAAGTATGCAGTGCTGAACAAGGGACAGCTGTTCTTTATTCTCCTCATTTTTGACACTTTCCACAGGAGCTAGAATGAATTACCTGCTTTTGACCCAGGAAGGGGCATATTCCAAGGGCAATTTTATGGAACATGTTTTAGAAAAGTTGCAAGGACATCAGAGAAAACAGGAATTGGGGAAAGACAAAAACAAAGATTAAGTAGATTCCAAAGAAGGGTAGGAGATCTATATCTATTTCCTTCTGTTTAGTTTAAAGGGGTGTCAGAAATCAGCATTTCGATGCAACAGCTAAATCAAGATTCTGGTTTGTGAAATGCTGTAATAGTATTAGTAACAGATCTGTTTGTCTCAAAAGCTGAATGTACTGATATTATCCTTCATTAAAGAGTTGGTAATACCTTCTGAAAGGAGTTTTTGCCTTAGTCCTATATTCATTAAACAAGAACGTGTAATCTTCTCTCATGGTTATGAAGCCTCAGCAATAGCTGCAAAGGAGTCAGCTGTTTTAATTTGCTCCGCATCAAGACACTCTTTTTAGGTTAGTGGTCTTGGTGAAAATATACACACCACAGGTATATTACCAAGAGATTCCCATTAGCGGTGCACTGATAGAGATTTTGGGGGCCAGTACCAATAATTAAGGAGGCATATCAGCCGATACTGATCCGATACAGCTGCCATCAGGTGGTATGTCTGGAGTGGTGGAAGGGGAGGGGGGTGGGAAACTGCACGTGTAGGCAGATCAACACCCCCCCATGGTGAGGGAGGGGGCAGGAGCAGGGGCAGGCGCTGGCCAGCCAGAGTGGGGGCAGGGGCCCATGGGACAGAGACATGGTTCATGGGGGGGGCACCTCCTGCTGCTGCTTGCACCCCAAGAAGGCAGGGGGGTGCCCCCTGATCTGCATGGCGTGGGGTGGGCTGCAGCTGCAGGGTGGAGCTGGAGCCAGATCTGGGCTGCGCAGGGATTTTCTTTCTGGGGGCTGGACTCGGAGCGGGCTCCGGTGGCATTAGGAGGAGGCTGCAGCCACCCCAAATTTCACTGCAGTTCTGCATCCAGCCCTGCACCACTGCCTGGCACAGCCGTGGTTCAGTACCCCACCTCCACCCAAGCACCAGGAAAAGCCGGGGCTGCGCCAAGCAGCGGTGCAGGGCTGGGAATGGAGCTATGGCAAAATTTGGGGTGGCTGCAGCCTCTTTCCAGTGTGGCCAGAACACTCTGAGCCCAGCCCCAGCAAGAAAAGCCCCATGCAGGGCCCACTCTGGCTCTGGCTCCACCCCACAGCCGTAGCCCACCCCGTGCAGATCCAGGGGGTACAACCCCCCCACCCATACCCTCTTGGGATGCAAGCAGCAACAGGAGCTGCCCCCACCCCACAAGCTGTGCCTGCATCCCATGCCCGCCTTGCCACCGTGGGCAGCTCCTGCCCTCTCTCACCCTCTCTCACCACGGGGGTGTTGACCTGCCCCCCCATGCCCTTTCCCTCCCCCCCTCCTGATATAGACGATTTTCTTTATATCAGTACCGATCCAATATGAGAGCGATGTATCAGTGCACCTCTGATTCCCTCTGTGGTCCTTCCTGGTGCAATATTTCTTGGATGCCTTCAGTTTTATGGTTTAAAACAGTGGCAATAAAAGACTAATAGACTCATAGACATTAGGGCTGGAAGGGACGTTGGAAGATCATTAAGTCCAGCCCCCTGCCCCAGGGGCAGGAAGTCAGCTGGGGTCATAGGATCCCAGCAAGAAAGACATCCAGATTTCTCTTGAAGGCATTCAAAGTAGGTGCTTGAACCACCTCCGGTGGCAGGCTATTCCAGACCTTGGAGGCTCGGACAGTAAAGAAGTTCTTCCTTATCTCTAGCCTGAAACAGTCTCGCAGGAGTTTATAACCGTTCAACCTTGTCATCCCTTGGGGTGCTCTGGTGAACAAACTTTCCCCCAGATCCTGGTGAACACCCCTTATAAGCCTATAGGTGGCCATCAGATCACCCCTAGCCTGCGCTTTTCCAGGCTGAAGAGCCTCATAGAACTCAGCCTGTCGTCGTAAGGTCTGTTTTCCTGACCTCTGATCATGTGTGTGGCTCTTCTCTGGACTCTCTCAAGCTTCTCCACATCATTTTGAATTGTGGAGCCCAAAACTGGATGCAGTACTCCAGCTGCCGCCTCACCAAGGCCGAATACAATGGGAGAATGGCATCCTGGGATTTGCTTGAGAAGCATCTATGGACGCAAGCCAGCGTTTTGCTCGCTTTACTAGCCGCAGCATCACATTGACGGCTCATGTTCATCTTGTGCTCAATCCCGACCCCCAAGTCCCTTCCGTCCATAGTGGTAGCCAGCATAGCACTGCCTAGCCTACAAACATGCTGCAAGTTTTTCCTCCCAAGGTGGAGAACCTTGCATTTTTCAGTGTTAAACACCATCAGGTTCTCGTCCACCCATTTCCCGAGCCTGTCAAGGTCAGGCTGGATTGCCCTCCTGTCCTCAGGTGTGGATGCTTTACCTCAAAGTTTGGTATCATCGGTGAACTTGGCCAGTCCACTTCTGACTCCAGTGTCCACATCCTTAATGAAGAGGTTGAACAATATAGGTTCAAAGCTAGGCAATATAGCACTAGCTTTGTTCTTGGAAAGACTGTTCATGTAAGATATACCTGTAAATTGGTGGTAAACTCTTTCTGTGGAGCATTTCTATAAAGTGGTCAGAAAGAACATAGACAAGGGCATCATGCAGATGTTTAGTTTCTCTTGGGAGAGTTGCTGCTCTCCCAGGAGAAACCATGAGTATACAGATTTTCAGACTTTTTCTCCCAAAGTAAAAATGGCTGCTTCAGGAGAAAAATAACTTGCAAACAGCCATAGTTAAATCACTCCCAGGAGAGTTTCACCCAGGAGAGTGAATGTCTGTATATGCTGAAGGAAGTTTACTGAAACCTTATGTTATCTTGTTAGGATCAAACTCCCAGTCCAAATTCTATAGTCTTGTGCATAATTCTCTTTTGAAAAAACATAGCAAATGTGTGACAGAACAATTGTTACAAATTACTTGTGAATCATATCAAGTAATAAAGTAACAGTTGGGTTTTGAAAGGTAACTCCAGTGACCAAAGATCTTAGCCTAATGTCCAGCTGCTATCCTAACAACTTTTCCTGTTCAGATGAAAAAGAATGAGACTTTTTAATTATTTTTCAGTGCCCAGTTTGTGTGCAGTTGCCATTTTAAAAGCAGTAGGTTGAGAGACAAATTGATGACAGTGTTCCAATAAATAAACCAAACAAGCTTTGATATTGACAGGTAAAGTAAGCTACACATCTAATTCTAATGAACTGTTGCAAATAGAAAAGGTACTTCTGCTGTTTTTTACTGAGGTGCTGTAGAAACTGATGACTCCCAGTTTTTGAGATGCAGCTGTCATTCATGTATGTATTTCAAAATACTATGATAAATATGCAGTCATATTGAATTATAGGTGTCAGTATTGCTAATATGTATTACCATGCTTGTTCTGTACATGATGATATATTTGAGAAGCTTATAAAAATAGATATACTTTTCACACCTAGTTTTCTTGTTTCCTGTCAATATCTCATTGTTAGTGCAATTATAGCCATGACCATTAGAGAGATACCCATATAGTGTTTCAGTTTGTAAATGATTCCTGATACTTGAATCAGATTTTTTTTTGTCCTATGTTTAACCAAAAGATTGTTTCATAACTGATAGACACAGACATTTTTGTCAGTTTGAAAACTCCAGAAGCATAACAATAAAGATACATGGGTAAAACCTGGAAAATAAAAACATAACCTATGTTATATTACATGCAGTGAACTTACGGTATATGTTATGTGCAGTGTACTACTGATTTTTTTAAATAAGATGAAATAATTCTTTTTGGCTTTGGTAGGTATATGCTAAATTCTGTTTTATGAAGAAAATTGGTACAATGTGGGGTTAACCAAGAATGCAAGTTAATGTTTATTAACTACTGGAAGGAAATTTAAGGGTAATGAAAATTAAATTAAGAATTGAAAATTTCTCCACTCTGAGCACAAGAGCTCTGTGAGCATCTCTGAGACATAATTCAAAGCAGTGCTATCCGGTTTCTGATATGTACATATCTAACACATGGTAACCATTATTACTACCACTACTACTGCAAAAAGTGGACCAAATTTCTTTAAATTTAAAAATAAAGAAAATACATGTATTCAAAGCTCTTGGCACTGCGACCACTTTATTAATTATAAAGCATAGTTATAATCTAGCAGGATTGAAATGGTACTAGAGCAGGAATTCAGACAACCTCAGGCACCCAAAGGATATGGCTAAAAGCACATATGGAGCTGTTTTAAAAGGGCAGCAACTGTTACATTCTAATTGTTAAGTATGGGCAACAATAGAAATGTAGCACAACTGCTCCAACTTCAACACTGGATGAAGCAGCATTGAAGCTGCAGTAGTTTTGCAACACTTGTATCATTCTTGGCTTGTCCACATGTTAACAATTACAGCGTAACAGCTGCTGCCCTTTTGAAATGGCTCTAGATGTACTTGTGTCCATGCCCTTGTCACAACCCAAGGGTATGATTTTTGTTTGTGTGCGCTTTGGCACTGCTGAATTATTTCCCGCCATTTGTAGCTTTCTTTGCAGGGTGCATTTCTTAGCTGCAGAAGGGAGATGCAGGTGGCAAGGAGTCCCTGCCATTCGTATTCAGATTCGTGCCCCACTATTGGTCAGTTCTAAATTATTCCTACGTGGCGGCTAGCGATTGGCTTGCTGGCCGTATAAGAGGCTTGAGTGGTTTCCGCCCAAGTTGGAGGACTCCACGAACATCAGGAGGAGGAGACTTCACGTCTCGTGAAGATCTCTAAGAGCTGCGGAGCCTATTGGACCCAGCGTGAATATCAAGAAGTCAACAGGGGTCTGATCAGCCTCTAGCCTCTCCCCGTCGCCGATCCCTCGACGTACCCTTCCCTGCGCGCAAAGTTCCACGGAGCCTAGCAAACTTCGTGTGAGTGAATTTTGAGTGAATCCAGAGCTCTGTCCGAGTCCTTAAACTGGGACTTAAGCGAAGTTTTCCAGCCTGCACTGCGACCATCTATGGTGTAAGTAAATAATCTTAAATCAACCATTAAGCATCTGTGCCTAATTCTAGCGTGCCGCCTGCCTTCCCCGACCCGGCGTGTCCGGGCTGCTGGCCACAGCCCGCCGCGCAAAAAAAAAGGGCCTCGGACTGCTCCTGGCCCGCACAGCCCTCAGAAACACATTGCCATCCCTTACCTTGTTTTTGGGAACAAAGTCTCAGTTCCACAAACCCCTCCCAAAAACACATGTTTTGAAGTGGTCATTGGAAGGTCATCAGTTTGGGTGGAGGAGTTGGATCCAGTTCCATAGTTTTGAAGTTTATACTGAGAATGCTCTGCTAGCCTCTGTCTTTCATGGTGAGGAGATTTAGCATAGGGTGCCCCTCCTGACAGACAGCAGCACTATTAATATGGAAGCGAGAGAGACAGTTTCTTAGGTAAAACAGTCACAAGGTCATAACAAATGCCCTAAACTCTACTCAAACCATTCCTTTCCTTTCCTGTGTCCTTGTGCCAAGGTATTTAGCAGAATTCATTGGACTCTGACAGGCTGCTCCATGAGTGCTTTTGCTATGGCCTTGAACTTGCAACCTCTTGGGCTGTCAACTGTGCACCTTTGTGCCCATGCCATCCAAGCCGCCACCCAGGTCACTGAAGGACTGTAAAAGCATTTTAGGATGCTGTAGAATCACTTTGGCTCTGATTCAGCCAAATATTTAAGCATATCATATACTTCACTTTCAGAAGCATGGAGGTCCAAAGGCATGCGCTTAATTATCTGTCTGATTTAGACTCTTAGTGAATTTTTGCAAGTTTTTGTTCATTCAACTAAACAAGGAGAACTTGAAGTTAAATAGTATTCTTTGAGCTCTCCCTGTTGATAATTGTAGCTAGAATAAGGAATCTGAAAAGCTTGCCATATACTCTTATGGTTAGGTGTAAAGAACAGAAGACTTGTGAGGATGAATAAGACAAATTGCACTGGAAGTGTTCAACTACCATTCTAATATGTTTTTCCCACTGCAAATAGCACTCTTGGGTTCATTATAGTGTGTGCTATCATAAGTCATCATTTCTGACTCAAGGCTGTTGTGTCTTGCAGTGTAAAGCAGATTGATGCTGGCACGTTTTTTCTGTTTTAATTTTACAAAGTTGTCATACTGAAACTGTTCCTCATATTGGAAGTGCTTTGAAGTGGAGATAAACAAAGAGCTAAAATAAAATTAAAAGGCGCACAAACAACATTTCATCTTAGTGATTTTTTTTAAATAATCTGAATGGATGTAGTTACCTTGTGCTACTGTAGTGAGTCTGCAAACATCATCTGATCAATCTAAATTGAGTTAGTGTTTATGCAGTAAGCAGAAACAGGTAGAAATTAGTTTATCTGTGCCAGGCTTTTTCTATTTACTTTGAACAGTACAACATAAACTAGTTGTTGGACCTGATTAGTTGTGTTTATTTTTAGAGATGGGTTGAGGCAGAATAGTTGCTAGATCTACACTAGCTCCTAGATCAAAAAACTGTGTAAAGTCAAGTGTAGCATCTGTAGCTAGCAGGAGAAAGTATTGTTATACATAAATCTGAAATGAATGAAGTCACGATGAACTAGAACAAAGAACAATTATTCCAGGTCCATTCAGGCCTTATTTTTATAAGTCACTGGGGTGCTTCAGTTCTTTGGTTCTTCAGTAGCAAATAAGGGGAAGAAAAACTTGGAATCCATCCCTCCCTCCCTCACCCCTGAAAAAGCAACTACAGCTTGAAAATGGTTTAAAATCTTCTCTGGCCACTCTGCAAGTTCATTTCTCTATTCAATCCTCTGTGGAAGCAGAGATCAGAAAGATATTCAACACTGACAAGTGCAGGGTAATGCACCTGGGGAGGAAGAACCAGCAGCAGACCTACAGGCTGGGAAACACCCTTCTCGCCAGTGTCGAGACAGAAAAGGATCTTAGAGTCATCATTGATGCCACAATGAACATGGGCCGACAAAGTGGGGACCCGGTCAGGAAGGCCAACCATACCTGGTCGTGCATCCACAGATGCATCTCAAGCAGGTCCAAGGAGGTGATCTTCCCCCTCTCTGCGACACTGGTCAGGCCGCAGCTGGAGTACTGCGTCCAGTTCTGGGCACTGCACTTCAGGAGGGATGTGGCCAATATGGAGAGGGTCCAAAGGAGGGATACCTGCATGATCGGGGACAGCAGGGCAGGCCCTATGAGGAGAGGCTGAGGGACCTGAACCTGTTCAGCCTCCACAGGAGAAGGCTGAGGGGGGATCTAGTGGCCATTTACAAGCTAGCCAGGGGGGACCAGCAGGCATTGAGAGAGTCCCTGTTCCCCCGAGCACTACCAGGAGTGACAAGAAATAACGATCGCAAGCTGGCAGAGGGTAGATTCAGGCTAGACACCAGGAGGTGCTACTTCACTGTCAGGGCAGCTAGGATCTGGAACCAACTTCCAAGAGAAGTGGTGCTGGCTCCTACCCTGGGGGTCTTTAAAAAAAGGCTGGACGAACATCTTGCCGAGGTCATTTGACCCCAGTACTCTTTCCTGTCACAGCAGGGGGTCGGACTAGATGATCTCTTCAGGTCCTTTCCGACCCTACCAACTATGAAACTGTAAACTATATATGATAATCATAGCCAAATGATATTATAGGGTCATACACTAAGCCAATTTTTAAATAAGGAGACTTAACTAAGCCAACTTAAGCTACGCCACATTGGAGCATGCATACGTGCAACTCCTTGACATGGTAGCAGCTATCTTGTGAGCTAAGTCAACTTAACTAATGTGGCTCAAGATAATACACCTCAGGGGTATATTATCTTGAACTGCATTTAAGATGACTCTGCTCCATGTACATGTGTATATGCTGACAGTTAAGTTGGCTTTAAAAAAGTTAAGTCAGCTTAACTGTCAGAAAGTTAGTACATAGACATCCATAGTTGCTACAACTTTTGCATGTATTGGATACACAGTTCTATTTTTTATTTTAATGGTAAATAGGGAGTCAAATGTCTTAAGAAAAAATTGAAAATCATAGCCAAGCATGCACATCTTCTGTCCACCACTGAGAAGAACTCAACAAATGATGGAGGAACACAAGCCTCTCTGTAATACAGGAGTGGGATCCCTTCCCAACTCAATATGAGAAACACACGCGATATCAGTTTACAAGCATGCTTCAGTATCTATGCCAATTCCATGTCTAATTCAAACTCTCCATTTTAGCTTGCTCAAAGGTAAACTTGATTTACTGAATCTACAGTCATCTGGAATTCAAGACTTGTCATCTTTTCTGCTTCTCTGAATCCACATTCTAGTCGGACTTATTTTTTCATTAGGGGGAATTAAAACTTATTTGCTTGCAAGATAAAGAAAAATAACTGCCAGATTCATCCCCTGAAAAGTCTTAGATTCTCAAATTATAATGACTTATAGAAAACTGCCTAACCCAGCAGCTGAGGAATAGAAAAATGTATAAAACAGTGCAATATTCCTCCTACCTATTGACATCTGGCATCAAAGCTTCCTGTCCCATTATCTACATATAATGTCATGAGGTTTGGGTAACCCCTGGGACAAAAAAGATGTAAAAGAAGAAACTTTGAGTATCAGTGGCAGAAAACATGGTCTGTTGCAGCATGGTCTGATGTCACAAGCAAGTTATAGAGACTTGTAAGGTGTAGTGAAGGAAGCAAAGAGAGCCTACTGTGTCTTGGCCTTCGAGGCAGTTGAATCATATTAGAAAGGATTTCTAGGTTTTATATCATGAAATTAATACAGGCTGCCTCCAGAGTATCCTAGCACCCAGCGTTTCTTGCTGAAGGAAATGGTCTTATTTCACACAGGGTAGATTACCTGCTTCCAGGATTACAGTGCAGGCAACCAAGAACAACAAGGCAAGGGTAGCCCTTTTCAAGAACTCAGTCCACTTCTACAAATAACAGTTTTGAAGCACTACTGACAGCTGGGGACACCAGTTATTATTTTGATACATGTTCATCTTGCATTCCTAAAGCCAAAAAATATGTTAGTGGAGATTATTTATGTTTTCTTTGAGAAAGGAAATATGTACTACCCACCCAAACTGTAGGACATATTAAACAAGTGGTTGGCACTAATTACTAATTGCTTAGCAATCTGGTACTAGCACCCACACAAACACCCAACACCAACACTTTCAGATACCGTGTTTATTAGCAAGCTGATCAAGAAGCTAGCAAAAACCAAACTTCAGTATTTATTTATTATTCAGTATAATAGGACCTATTTATCAGTATTCTAGGTCCTATTCAGTTGGGCTTTTGATTGATCTTCAGGGATCCTGGTTTTCCCTGATAAAAAAAAATTACAAATTCTCTGATTAAAAAATTGGAAATCCTCTCATAACCCCAAAATCCATGATTAAAATTAACCCCCACAGATCCCCTGGCCCTGCCGATGCTCCTGCTCCCCCAACCCCCAACGGTCTCCCAAGCCATGATGGTGCCACTCACTCCCCCCATAAGAGCCCTGTAGGCGCATGCACACACACACACACACACACACACACACAACAGGTAAGTGTGTATGGGGGGAAGGGAAGGAGCTGGGGGGGAAATTGAGAATGCAGGGGAAGGGAGTATATGTGCCTGCTCCGAAGGGGCAGGGCCAAGGGGGCAAGGGCAGCGATGCCCCTCTGTGGGCTGCACATGAACTGCCCAGTTGGGAGGTGGGGGGGGGCCTCCCACGCAGTGGTTGCCACCTCCACCACCCCACCCGCCTCTGCCATGTCCAGCACCACTTGACTGCAGAGCTGTGCAGCCATGGAGCTCTGCCCACAGAGCCGCTCAGCTGTCCACGGGAAGGCAGTGCGGGGCGAAGCAGCGGCAATGAGGTGGTGGTGGCTCCACAGGCGAGCGGTGAGCTGGCCGGGGAGGGAGGAGGCACACAGTTAATTGCTTAATTAGCAGCATTAGGCTGCTCCCTGTTTTCCTCTGAGACTATGCTACTAGTTCCCCTCCTCCCTCCCCTTCCCCTTCTCCTTCTCACTCCTTATTCCTTGCCTCCTGTCTGCCTCTGCCTTCTAATTCTTATTGGGGCACCACACGGCTTCCCTTCTCTGCCAAACTGCCTGCCCTGAGTTAATAGATTTCATGGATTTCATAGTCATTAGGGCTGGAAGGGACCTCAGAAGATCATCGAGTCCAGCTCCCCGCCCGATGGGCAGGAAGTCAGCTGGGGTCATAGGATCCCAGCAAGATAAGCATCCAATTTACTCTTGAAGATGTTCAATGTAGGTGCTTGAACCACCTCCAGTGGCAGGATCTTTCCGCCCTTGGGGGCTTGGACAGTAAAGAAATTCTTCCGACAGTAAAGAAATTCTTCCTTTTGTCCAGCCTGAAACGGTCTTGCGGTAGTTTATAACCGTTCGACCTCGTCATCCCTTGGGGCACTCTGGTGAACAAACATTCTCCCAGATACTGGTGGTCACCCCTGATAAACTTATAGGTGGCCATCAGATCACTCCTGAGCCTGCGCTTTTCCAGGCTAAAGAGCCTCATAGAACTCAGCCTGTCGTCATAAGGTCTGTTTTCCTGACCTCTGATCATGTGTGTGGCTCTTCTTTGGACTCTCTCAAGCTTCTCCACATCATTTTGAATTGTGGGGCCCAAAACTGGATGCAGTAGTCCAGCTGCGGCCTCACCAAGGCTGAGTATAAAGGGAGAATGACATCCTGGGGTTTGCTTGAGAAATTAAGTTAAAAGATAGCTTGTAAGCTAAATGGTTATCACTGCACTTATTGGTTAAAACAACTAATAATTTAACCTGTCACATCGATAGTTACTGACACTTGTTCTCGGTGGTTGTCAGGTACTCTAGTTTTGTCTTCATGCAGTTGTGTGGATGAGTAGGTCAGGAAATAAGTTGACCTGCTCAGGTCTTTCCTGTTAGACAGAGTAAGAAGTCTTTTACAACTTCTCTATTACTCCTTGCTTTCAAAGTTAGCTGCATGTCTTCAGGCATTTAAATTTGTCTGGTATGATGGGACCATACTGCACTGTGCAATGCTATTGGATGTTCATATATCCATAACAAAGAAACATTTGTTTCTATCTGACTGGCTAGATGCTATCGTTGGTTTGTTTATAACACAGATCAGTACCATCATATTGTCTTAGTAGTCTCTCTTCTTTGAATAATGGAACAAATTCAAGGCATTTGCTGAAATTCAAAGCCTTGTGTAGTATTAGAGCTACTTGCAATCATGCTTTTTCTTCCTTGACCATTGCTTCTACTGGCAGGTACATTCTCTTGGAACTATGAAACTCAAGTATGGCTCATAGTGCAAGAGAACAAAACTTTGATGAACTTCTAGGCCATAGAGTTCATTACCAGAAGATAGAAGTCATGTCCCTCACCATGTTTAAAAGAAATTGCAAAACTCACCTGTCTGTATTGGTTTTCTTCTATCAAGGTCATTTTCCAGACATACAAGGATGTAATAAAGCTATTTTTTCTGCATGCTGGAATGGAAGAAGGGTAGTGTAGCTTGATGAAAAGTAGTGCTAAGTATGAAAGCCCTTAGTTGCTTTGGACTCAGAGACATAAATTTGAGCTGGCTGGAAGAAAGAAGAAGGCTAGGTAGAGTTGCACCTTGTAGACAAAGTAAATCAGATATGCATAATTTTTTGTAAGCAACAGATGCTATTCTCAAAGAAAGAGCTTGACATATGATCTCTGTTAAAAGACCTTAAGTAATGTTATAGAAGGCATGCATGGTGGAATTGTGTAGAATATTTGAAGGCCTACTTCAGGAATTGAAAACCTTTGCATCTGCTAGAAACCTCAAGGGTGGCATGGTATTGCTTGTAATGCACATAGTAATGAGCTAAAGGTGCATGTTAAACTAACCAATTAAAAATAGGGACCTACCCAAATCAAGGAGGCAGGCAGCCAATTTTGTGGGCAGATTGCAGAGCTGGACTCCATTTTCACAGGTTCATTGCAGCAGGGCCTCCCACACCTCTGATTGGCCAAGGGACCCCAGTTTCTCCCCCTCCCTCCACCTCTCCACTGCTGATTGGTTGAGAGGGCCACCCATCATATGGCCCCGACCCTTGTTGCTGTTTTGCCAAGACGGCTGTTCATTATGTGACCCTCCACCCCTCACTGCTGATTTGTGGACACAATAGGCAGCTCTCTTGCCCAATCAGTAGTGAGGGGCTGGGGTGGCAACCATCTTAGCTGGTCCCCTTCATGCTAGCAGCCTCCCTTCCTCTTCCTCCCCTACTCCCCCCCCCGCTGGACTATGTGGCTGGGCTGCAGCAGCCATGAAGGCTGCTAGCTGCCTCTGGGGAGTCAGCATTTTATTTTTGTAAGTTGAGTTTTCTCCATGGATTTTGTGGACATAACCCAATTTTACAGACAATGCCCGATTTCACAGTTTCCTCAAAAGCATCTATTGAGGAGATTCCTAATTATAGAGTAATAATAATATATAGTAATAGATTTTTGGGGTCTGGAACTTTGTATAAGGCAGGGAAGTTGACCATGCATGATTATACATAATTTTTGGAGGTAAAGTATATAGAATATTCTATTTTAAAGTTAGGATAGGGAAAGTCTGACACAAATCATTAGACTGTTATACTGACTGTCCAACCAAATCTGTTGTTGTCTTAGGACAGGTACAGGTAATATAAATGTATGTCACATTTCTCATTTGGTTATTATTTTCTTTTTCAGGTCACTTTGCTTTAATATTATTTGGCTTTTGGAATAATTTTTTTTGTCTAAAGTGTACTTTCTACCTCTCATGCCCTTCTCACACTTCCCAGTTATTGTTCAGTAACTGATTTTGGGGACAAACCTCAGAAGATTACATCAATTTCCTTAAATGCTACAAAACTTGTTTTTACTTTTATTTTTAAATACATGAAAGATACATGCCTATTACAGTTATTTGGGGACCTTTAAGTGTGCCAGTAAATAATAATGATTGTGGTCACATTTAGCAAAGGTGAAAGCAAAGTGCAGTAGCCTACAGTCATGTTTGCACACTGTTAACAAAATAATTTGTAGGTAATGCCTTGCAAACTGTGAGACAAACTGGGGAAACTTTGATTTGTATCCTCAGTGCACAAAACTTTATAGCTGGGGGTTTTTTTTTACAACTTGTTTCAATGAATTTAGTGTGGCTCATCTTGTTTTCAAATGGGCACCTAGCAGTGCT
>NW_005842955.1:214573-223814 GCF_000455745.1 Alligator sinensis | reverse complement strand
TTTCCCTAGTTCTGCGTATGGAGTATTTCTAATTATAATCAGACCTGGATAATTCATGTTGGGTATATTCATAAGTAATAATATTTGAAATATTTAAGTGGTAAACAAAAGCTGTAGTGTGTGCTCTGTTTGAGCTTATTAAGATAAAGTTTTAAAATCTAAATAATTCACGTGCACAAAAACTTTGTTAACGTACTGATAAGTTTGTGCTACTGTATTTCCTATTCATGTTAAGTATTAAAATACATTGGTATTTAGAAGAACTTTAGTTCACACACTTTTACCTCCTAAGCATCATTAAAATTCTCAACCACGCTCAGACTTCTTGTCACTTTCAATGCATATCTCTGAATTCGTCAAACTCCATTACAAACACAACTTTCACTCTGGTCGCAGCACTGCTTGAGATGGTAATAGATTACAGGATACGGGCTGCGTCTACACGAGCAGCGAACTGCACAGTCATTTAGTATTTACATAACAAGTACTAAATGACTGTGCAGTAACTGGTGTTACTGAGAAGTACTGTTCCCGCATGGTTTTTTTTTAGATGCTAGTGCGCAGTAGCAGGGCATCACAGTTAGTCCCTGCCAACACTACTGCTCAGTAGCAGCAAGCTACTGCTCAGTAGCATCTTGTGTAGATGTGTCCATTGACTTGATAGTTAATCAGTAACGTTTTGGGGAAGTAACATGTTTATTACAGGAGGCTTTGTTTTGGAAGTGCAGCAAAGTTTTTGGTAGACTTTGGTCCTATACGTTTTTATATAATAAAAACTTGTGGCTTACATGCAAAAATTGTTCTGCCTGTCAACCATACCTTTCCCCCACAAACTGGTGTACCAGTCAACCTTATTTTGGCCTTTAAACTATTCTGCTATAGTTACTTTTGTTTTACATTCTTTGCATATAAAGATT
Organism: Alligator sinensis; assembly: GCF_000455745.1. Classification (NCBI taxonomy): domain Eukaryota; kingdom Metazoa; phylum Chordata; order Crocodylia; family Alligatoridae; genus Alligator; species Alligator sinensis. The sequence continues at coordinate 222,897 of NW_005842955.1, read as the reverse complement.
TTTGTTATAAATGCAGCAGTGTGATTTGTTGTGATGATCTAAATGTGAAAAACATAATAAGTTACCATTTACTTAAAATCTACTGAAAAAAACTTCAGGATTTTGCTTAATTTTGTCTTGTGAAGCCAGAAGATTGGCCACAAGATGGTGCATTGGACTGCATGAGACCTCCTGGGTCTTGGAGTATGGTACCTGCAGTAACAGGTGACTGTAGTACTTGCTCGTACAGCCTTTTTCAGATGAGAACCTGAACATGAGATGAGAGATGTCATACTGGGTCAGACCACAGGTCCATCCAGTCCAATATCCTGCATCTCATCATGGTACAGGGTGGATGCCAAGGGGAAGTGTATTTACACAAGTTTTATGTAGACTAATCTTTCTCCTGCCCCCTCTTCCCTTATATAATTCAACATTTAGACTCTTAGGAAGTCATAATTTGATGGTTGAAGTGCTACTAACATGTTTAATACCTACTGATGGGAATATCCTGCATGAATTTGTCTAATCCTTTTTTGAACCTGGTTAAATTGTCATTATTTTTGTGGCAGTTAGTGCTACAGGTTAATTGTATCCTTTTGTTTCTTTCAAACCTGCTTCCTAACAGTGTCATTTCATGTCCCTAGTTGTAGTATTGTGAGAAGTGATAACTTAGTAAACCTGCTTTTACTTCTCTATATTAATTTATTTTACACATACAAGCATTTATTCTCTGTACAATTTCTAGTTCTGCTATATCCTTTTAAAGGTGTGGGTGGGGACCAGAATGGCAGACAGTACTTGAGGTGTGAATGTACTGTCGATTAATACAGTGACATACTGACATTTTCCGTTTTGTTTTCAATTTCTTTTGTAATAATTCCTAACATTCTGGTTGCCTTTTGGACTGCTGCTGAACATTGGGCTCATGTTTTCAGGGATCCAGCCACCTTAATTCCAAGTAGTAATATTATTTTGAGTAATAATAGCTAATGTAGAGTCCATCCTGGGTTATCTTTTCCCACATGCCAATGTGTTACTCCTTCACTCAATTTTATGAGATTATACTGCAGTTCTTTAAAGTCAGTTTTTTATTTTTTACGACCCTAGAAATTTGGTGTCTTCTGCAAATTTGTAGACCAAATTTGTAGATGTTTAAATTTGTAGACTATATTGATACAATGAACTCATGTAGTTTCTCTGCAGATGTCTTATTGCAGTGATGTTCTTTAGTGGTCTTTCTTGAGTGCTCTTTTTACTTCCCGATTGTCCAGTGGCCCCAAAAAACCCTTATCAGGCTTCCTACTTCTAATGTAGTATAAAATATTTTTATTATTATGTTTGACACCTCTAGCGAACTATTCTTCAAATTCTTTTAATTTGCTTGCCCTGTTATAAGTTTACATTTACATTTAGCTTGCCAGATTTATACTCTTTTCTGTTTTATTTTCCTGAATATGACTATTAATTCTCCTTTTCTCCAGTTTAACTGAGTTGCCATATAAAATGTTTTACTGAGTCCAAGTAGATGAGACCTATTTACATTTCTTTTGTCTAGAAAATCAATTAAAGATAAAATGATAAAGGATGCCCAGTCACTTGTGGGAGAACACTTCTCAGAGCATTCATTCTATTTCTGACCTCCCAGTCCTTGTACCCAAGGGAAATCTACAAAAGACCTTTAGAAGACCAGGCCTGGAAACAAAAATTCATAATGTCACTGAACTTAAACACCATGGACTAAACATAGATGATGGTTTCATGACTCATTATAATCTGTCTGGTGTCTCTGATTATCTCACTGCAATCCATAGGTTTGTTTGAATGGTTTTGTTCCTAATTAAGTTAACCATTTAGTTGCATTTCTCCTGCTTTAAAGCTACTTCAGATAACTTCTTTTTGCATCTAGTTTAGAGGTCTCCTCTATTCCTTTTAAGTGCCTGTTTTTTCTTACATATGGAGTCAGACACAACTTATCCTTTTAGCTGGTATTTAACTGCGAATGGACCTGCTTATTTCCGAGACTGCAGAAAGGGAACTTTGTACCCAAAACTTGTCTGTCTCTCCTTATTATACAGTTGGTCCAGTGAAAGATACCACCAAAAAAACACTTGCTGCTTATATATTTCTGGAACCATCATGGCTACAACAACATCCCAGTGTCAGAATATTCTAAGGTCTTCCTGCAGCATAAGTCTTTGAGCCACATGTTGATCTTTATGATCTTGTCATGCCCTGGCTTTTTTTCTCTAAGGACTGGAAAATCACTCAAGGGTGTTAAGAGATGAACAAACATACCATTTTAAAGAGAGGGATTTTTATCATGGTTCAGGTGGAGCTACTAATTGTTTCATCTGGTTTGTGCCCATCCTGCATGTTAAACTCTGGCAGCTTACTCTTGAATGAAACAAGGTTTAGCATTAGTGGGATGTGTGAAGAAGATGAAACAGTTACAGAAGATCAACTGACCTACCCTCATGAAAGGGGAATTTCCTTCTTGCCCCCCCCTTTTCATTCCCCCCCAGTGATGCAGCTGCTCATCTGTCCATGACCTGAGCCTCAACTTCTTTGAGCATTTTCCCCAGCCTCGATCCATTCCATGGAGGAGTCTTGCAGTAGCATTTGTTCCCACATGAGTGACTATTAATAGATACTTCCCTGAAGTTTATTTTATCTATTAAATATGACTTTTTGTTTGAAAGAAGCAGAGACAAGGTTAGTCTGTCACAATGAATGTGTTCCACTTAATTTGCAACCAGCTTCAGGATCTCCAGTTTGAGGCATATGGAGATAGACATTTAATCTCCTTTCACTTTGTGGCATAGACATCTGTACTAAAAATGCCTCTGGGGATATCTTGTTAAAAGGAAACAACTAGCGTAAATGAGAATGTTTAGGGTTTTTTTAAATGCTCCTTCTGGAAGCTCACTTACTTCTCTCTCTGAACAATGGGAGACCAGTGGGCCATAGAACTTTGCACGTTTGTCAAGGGAAGTACATAAGAAATAAGAGATCTAATAGCTTGCTCTATTGTCTCCCTTATTGAGAAGTTACTCGTTTGTTCTTGTCACTTGTCACGCTTACCTAAGCAACAGCAGTCTATTCCCTGACCTTTGCTCTTGCAATTAAGGATGCAGCTATTAGTTTACAGCTATAGTGCAATTAAACCCTTCTATAATCCCAAAGAAGCGATTTCAGTCAATGAACGTACCTTTATCATGTGAAAATGAAGTTAGCTATGTGGTTCATGTTGTTTATTTGCTTTGAATTAATTAGAAATCAGGAGCATTAGCAGTAGCTCTCACAGTATTTGTGTCTGGTCCCTTCCTATTTATAATCTTTACTAGTAGAAAAAATATTATGCAAGTCACTACGTGTTAAAATATTTCAAGCTTAATTAAATCTATATGGCTTTGTTTCTGTACTCATTTGTTCTCAGTGAAATTCCATATGAAGATTATCTTTGCTTAAGAAATTTCTGCATAGCATTGTTCTTCTCGATCACTTTTTTGTACAATAATTACTTTGCTTTTTTTCCATTGCAGTTTATACCGTTATCCTGTCAAATTATATACGCACCAAAGCTGTTACTTCAAAAAGCAGTGAATAATTAACATAAGCATTTTACCAAAGGTTGCTTTCTACTGTGTTTTTTAAATCCTGAGAGACATTGAAAATACCTTTATGATTCAAAAAGATTTGTTAGAAATAGCAATATTCTCTCAGGTGATCAAGCTCTGTTTTAAATTACCTGGTAGGTTTAAGGTAAGCCAATGATAGTAGTCTCAGCTCATATCAGTTGACTCATAGATTTAATAATAATATCCACTCATAAATGTGCAATAAACATCACTGTTGCACTTTAAAATCCTAAAATCAGGTTTTATATACAGTTATAGGGAATTAAAATGCTACAGAGTTTCCTTAACTCCCATGGAGACATAGGCTCAAGATCAAGAACTTTATGTAGGGCAATGTTTTCTTAATTTTGGATGCAACTTATTTTAATTCTTTTTTAGGGGATTCAAGTTACATTTAACTCTTGTTATACTTGTTTTTTATTACCTTGTATTAACCAACCTCACCCTTTTTTTCAGTAGGGAGAATGCTTGATTGGACTTGCAGGGTGAAGGTCTCCCATGGGGTCCTGAGGGGATTGGAAAAGAGGGGCAGGCTTGGCTACTCTGGGGTCACCCGTCCCCTGAATAACTTGACTAGACAATGGCAAAGGAGGAAGAATAGAGTTTTCTTCTCCCTGCTAACACTGGCAAGGCTGCAGAACAGAGAGAGGACTGTAGTATGGAAAACTGATTCTTTCATGTCTTTCATCTTCCTCTATGTTGAAGCTCTTTAGACACACCGCATCTTTTCTGCTGTAATTGCCCAGCATATCAGCCCAGTTAGTTTAACTGATTTGCCAAGTTTTGGAAGGAGAATTTCTCTAGGGAGTAATTTTGGCAAGTTGTTCCAGCTGTGGGCCTTTCCTCTTCCTTTGCAGAGACAGTCCTAAACCTAGCGGCCCAGTTTAGGACTAGTCAGTACAAGTAGGATTTAAAAGTCCAGTATCAAATTTGCAGATCTGGTCAGTGTCTGAGCCTATCCAGGTGACCTATGAAACAAAATTAAATGCCTGAAGTAGTTCTTTTGGTCATCATTGGATCCGAAAGCCAAAGTATCTGCACTTGCAGAGGCTAGATCAGGTACCTGAGGAATGATGTAGAGTTATAAAATGCAGATCCAAAATGGATCCATAAATTCAGAAGCAGATCTGGGAACCAAAACAAAAACCCAGATCTTGATTAGTCTAATATAGATTGAGACCTGACAATAGTAAAGGACCCTGATTTTAATGAGTATGTTTATCTGTGATTGATAAGTGAAAATCTACAGTCAGAAATCAAACCCTCAGGTGGAGCTAACCCAACGTGAATCCAGGATCAGAGTCCAAATCCAGCCTAAACAGCCAAACATGAAGGACTGAAAAATAGAATTGTTAAGAAGAGATACAAATACCCAGGAACCAGCATGGGGATTTCATGCCTCTGCTTCTTGAGGCACACACCTTAGTATGAGACCTTGGATATGTCTGGCTTATGGGAGCCTGGTACTGAAGTTATGATACTGTCATCTTTGCAGAACTGCCTGCCTTATGGAGTCTATATCTAATAAGCAAGCAGTTCAGTATGGATGGTCCATATAACACCACAAAAGAGAAATGGATTACAGTCTTGTCAGATTTAGCCTCGTGGATTACTGTCTTGTCAAATAATACTTTAACGTTGTACTTTGCTTGTTGAATTTCAAATTAACATATTCACTGCTTTGCTTGTTGGAAGGAAGGATTTTTCCCCTGCTGATGCTCCATCCATCAGACCCTCACCCCAGAAGCAGGAAGAGGGGGATGGATTCATTTCTAGGCTCTCTTGCTATCGGACATCTTAGAAGGAATTTATCTGTATCTTGAATTATCAGTTCCCTTGGTTATAGGAGGAACTGGCTGAAAGTCTCTAGGGCTTTTACCTATCTTTAAGCTGCCTTTCAGAAATTTAGCAGCCCAAGTTTAGGTTTATGAAAACACAGTTGCTGAGGATCAGTCAGGCTAAGAATTGATGTGTGGGTCAGAGATCTTCTTGGGAGGTGAGAATATCAAATGCACTTCAGTTCTATCAATATCGAGACATCCTGTGAATCTGAAGATGTCTCTGCTATGCATCCTTTGTAGGAGAACTGAGTTACAGTACCACAGGACATGTGACGCTCCAGGAAGGACTGACTAGTCAAGTCTGACTTGACTTCAGAATCTCTTTGTAATCCTTGATTTGCAAATGCAAAAAGTAGCTACCGGGAAATTTTTTTCCTTTGAAAAATTAAAAGACATATTGCCAAGGTTTGCACAGAAGATAGTGACATAAGTCATGTTCATGTTTAGAGTTGTATATGAAGAGCTAAGAGACCCTGGATCTGACATCATAAATCACATGACATCATCTATGTGTCTGAATTCTTATAGTAAGAATTATTTTCAGAACTATTTTTAGCTCTGGGTTACCTTCCTTCAATTACAATTTGCACCTGAGTCTAAGCCAGGAAGGGGATTTCTCAGGTTTGATTAAAGGTATTTCACCATGGAGTGGGTAATATCTTTAATAGTCCCATGTGTAGATATTGGAATCACTTACTCTTAGTTTTACCAAAATTTTATGTTCGCAAGAGTCCAATGGAATAATTGTCCTAACGTTTCAGAAGGTCTTAGTAATATAACTTCAATACCTATGATCTTGCAAAGACCAGCTAGATCTAACAGTTGACACATCGGTTACCTGTTCTATGTATGGTGTGTGAGGTTTTCCCATACTGGGTGGACTATAAGACTATTGCATGTGCCAAACTCCTGTCCAGTTGTAATAACAGAACTCTTTCTAAGGTCCAGAAGTGTTTCACTGGCACAGGTTCTTCTGTCTCATAGTCACATACCTCTGTCTCTCTATTCTTGACTTTCTTGGAATCGAGAAAGACCTATAGACATAAATCTGTACCTTACCTTTCGTCTTTCTGTCATAGTACTTGTTCCATTAGAATGCTTGGCTATCAGGACTATCCTTTGTGAAGAGTTGGTTGTATATATAGACATGACAGTATATAGTCATAATCCTCACCACAGTATCCAAAGGTTCTTTCCTTGGTCATTGAAACATTAATCAGTTCTAGCCCTGCAAACCTTCCTGCACTTGAAAGCTTCCTTATTCGCTTTCATACCAAGCTATGAATGAGATATCTTGATGATTACACCAACTATTTTTTACCCTAGTAATATGTGAGCCTTATGTCTCAGTACTTTCCAGATACTTTATTTAGTAAGACAGAGAAGAACATACTCCTCAGGGAGTTTCCTTATTACATCCCTGCTATCTACATCTTCTAGAAGGTGGAAAGGACTTCTTCACTTTGATCTCCATCTGATATTAATTTCTGATCTCTGTGAGTGATATAACTTTACATAGATGTCCTAGAGCTGAGGACTGGTTCTCAAATTTTCTGAAACTTAAGAATCAACATCTGTTTAAATTTTGAGACAATATTATAGGAATGTGCAATGCAGATAACCAAAGAGGGTATGTTTATGCTAGTCCTGTCAAGCAGATTTCCTGTTCATAAAGTGTAGTCCCTTCATTGGATGGCTCCTTTGTTTCATATGGTAGGTAAAGATGTTGTATTGACATTTGCCTGTTCCTGAATGATTTGCATGTCTGACTACCTTATGGACTCCTTCAGGGCATCCCTCCTACACTTCAGGTCTCTAGCCATCATCTTTTTTGAAGCTAGAACTCTCTCTTCTGCCTCCAGACCAGGGACTTGAGATCCAGAATCCTTCAATTCACCATTTTCCCATTAGGTTGACTTCTTAATTCACCACCTTGCCACCCTGTTTTCTCAAAGGCAATGGCAGGGTACCAATAACTTTTCATAAAGCAATGTACAACTTATTCAGAACAACACAGTTGTGAAGGAACCATTAAACAATATTTAGAGAGTGGGTATGTCTAATGTACCTAGCCAAGTGTTATTACTTCATACAGGTTCCAGCCTTTTGTCTATTAGACCTCTTGAGCAAGGTTGGACCAGTACATGCTATTTCTCCAGGGGTTTAAATTTTCACAGCTGTTACCCGATTTAGAGATTTGCATTAATTATGCCACACTAAATTTTGTTGCTGCAGGTAGCTTCTTTCCTGAGCCATTTAAGCAGAAATACAATAGTTATAAGAGCCACATATATAACTTTTATGACACTGATAAAACAGTTTGAAAATACTTCCAAGTTTAACATCTTCCCTTTGACCCAAAGATCAAAGGGAAGCTTGGTGACAGTGATCATGTGTTGATCATTTTCTCTATCCATCGCAAAGCTGGCAAATTAGTCAGCAATGAAGAAGTCCTTGACTTTAGGGAAGCTGACTTTAAGAAGCTCCGGAGGTTGGTTGTCAAAGCCCTGAGAGATCACGATCTCACAGGGAGGGGATTCCATGATGAGTGGTTGCTCCTTAAGGATGCAATCCTAAAAGCACAAGGGAAGTCCATTCCAGCCCATAGGAAAGATAGTAAAAGGGATGGGAGACCCCCTTGGCTCATTAGGGATCTCATGGACCTCCTTAATCTTAAAATAGAAGGTTATAAGGATTGGAAAATGGGAAATACTACTAAGGAGGATTATGCATCACTGGCCCACACCAGTAGGGAGTGGACCAGAAAAGCCAAGGCTGAAACTGAGCTTAAACTGGCTACAAGAATCAAGGACAATAAAAAGTCTTTCTTCAGATACGTGAGAAGCCAAAAGAAAAATAAGGG
>NW_005842955.1:212300-214542 GCF_000455745.1 Alligator sinensis | reverse complement strand
AACCAAACGAGGCAGCTGACCACAGACACCCAGGAAAAAGTGAATCAGCTCAATGTTTACTTTGTGTTGGTTTTCCACCAGCCCAAAGGGATCATCCTCTGTGACAGGACACAGGATTACCAGGGTAAGGATGACCATATGTCCACAGTTGGCAGATACCTTGTGAGGGAACACCTTGAGGGGCTGGACATTCACAAGTCAGCTGGTTCAGATGGGATGCACCCAAGAGTGCTAAAAGATTTGGCTAACACTATAGCATGGGCAATGGCAAGTATATTTGAGAACTCATGGTGCTTGGGAGAGGTTCCTGAAGATTGGAAGAGGGCCAATGTGGTGCCTATCTACAAGAAGGGAAGGAAGAAAGACCCAGGGAACTACAAGCCAATCAGTTTGACCTCAATCCCTAGAAAGATCTTGGAAAAAATTATTAAAGAAACCATCAACAACAGGCTAAAGAAGGCATCATTCTGAGAGATAGCCAACATAGCTTCATTACAGGTAGGTCATCCCTGCCCAACCTCATTTCCTTCTATGACCAAGTGATGCATCACCTGGACAGAGGAGGAGAGGCTTATGTCATTTATTTGGATTTCATAAAAGCCTTTGACTTGGTCTCCCATGATGTCCTTATGGTAAAACTGGGGAATTGCAGCCTCGACATCCTTACGGTCCAATGGCTAGGGAACTGGCTTTGTGGTTGGACCCAGAGAGTGATTGTCGATGGAACTGAGTCATCATGGTGCATGGTGACCAGTGGCATCCCCCAGGATTCAGTACTCAGACCGGTACTGTTTAATATATTCCTAAACTATCGGGATTCGGGTTTCAGAAGCAGACTGGCTAAGTTCATGGATGACATCAAATTATGGGGAAGCACGGTCACTCTAGAGGATAGACTGGGGATTCTGGCCGATCTGGACAGGCTTGCAAGGTGGGTGGATCAAAACCTGGTGACATTCAACATAGAGAAATGCAAGGTGCTCCACCTCGGGAGAAAGAACCCACATCATACCTGTAGGCTTGGCTATGCTATATTCACTAGCACCATGACTGAGAGAGACTTGGGGATCATGATTGACCACAAGATGAACATGAGTCACCAATGCGATGCCACTGCCCCATCAAATAAAACCCTGGCTTGCATCTACCATTGCATCTCAAGCAAGACCCAAGATGTTATCCTCCCTCTTTACTCGGTCTTGATGAGGCCACAGCTGGAGTACTGCATCCAATTCTGGGCTCCGCACTTTGAAAAGGATGCTGAGAAGCTTGAGAGAGTCCAGAGGAGAACTACACACATGATCAGAGGTCAAGAGAGCAAGCCTTATGAGGAGAGGCTGGGAGGCACTAGACTCTTCACCCTGGAGAAGTGTAGGCTCAGGGGGTGGGACTTGGTGACAGCTTATAAGTACATAAGGGATGTGGCAGAAAGCCACCTTTGTTTCTCCCCCAAAAACTCTGCTACGTGACAGTTGTGATTAGGGTGGGCCCAGCAGAGGATACATACCTTTACCCTATCTCTTTGGGTAACCTGAGCTGGATGGATTCCTGAGGGAGGGGGAAAACCTGTTCCCTCTGCCTACATGACTGGCATCACATACCTGGGTGACGGGCTGGAGTCTGCCCGGCAACTAGTGATGTATTTCAAATTGGTTGACTGACAGCCAACAGGTGCTGACCTCCATTGGACCAGGTAAATGTGGGTACAAGGGCTATATAAGTTAAGGACTGCCCAAGAGGAGTGAGCAGCAGCCATGAGGAATACTCAGGAACAAAGAAGAGCTGTACCATCTGAAACTTGCTCTGTCTCTCAAAACTCATGATCAAGGAACTGCTTGCCTCCAGAGGGAATCTCCAACAGCCTCTGGATGATACTTGTGAGTAAGCTAACTGAGATCCAGCTAGATATATAGCTTGCAGTAACTCAGATGCGAGATCTAAGGCTACCCCAACCACAGCAGTTTGCTCTATGGGATTTTTCTGATATTGCTGTACCCTGTACCCTATTCTAACCCTACCCCCTGTAACCAATAAAGTTCTCCTTTGTGACTGGTGTAAGAGACTTATTGAGGGGTGGGTTTAATTATGCCTAGGAGGCCCCTTGGGTCTGCGGACTAAGGGAGACTATCTTTTTTGGCCCCCGACTTGGGGAAGTGCCCCAAGTTCTTGTATTGGGTCGAATACCCATTGGACTATTAGGCCTGTGTTTCCCCAAGGACACAGGACCCAGACAGTCCCTTCT
>NW_005842955.1:197582-211500 GCF_000455745.1 Alligator sinensis | reverse complement strand
ACGGATGCGTAATCTGAGCCTACTCTCCAACACCTTGTGGCTGTTATTCCTTGTTATCCCAGGGGGCGCTAGGGGAAAGTATCCACAGGACTATTAGGCCTGTGTTTCCCCAAGGACACAGGCCCTAGACAGTCCCTTCTCGGGGTGGTGGCAGCACACGTTACCCCCGGACTCAGAGGTGGGACTCGAAAGGGGGTCTGCCAGGGCTTAGATGCCCCTGGAGAGACACGTGGAGTCCGGCAGCTGGATGGGCATAGTGAGGTGGGAGGCTCAACGCAGGAGCTCCCCCTACTGGCCCGTCACAAGGGATGTGCATCAGTATCTGGGAGAACATCTGTTCACCAGAGCACCCCAAAGTAAGACAAGGTCAAACAGTCACAAACTGCTGGAAGACCGTTTTTAGGCTGGACATAAGAAAAAAACTTCTTTACCGTCCAAGTCTCCAGAGTCTGGAATAGACTCCCCCCAGAAGTGGTGCAAACACCTACTCTGGACATGTTCAAGAAGTGTTTGGATGATTATCTTGCTGGGGTCATCTGACCTCAGCTGACTTTCCTGCCCTTTGGGCAGGGGACTGGACCCGATGATCTCACAAGATCCCTTCCAGCCCTAATTGCTATGACATTTTTCACAGCAGACTCTTTGAGAAGAATTTTCAATCAACTTGTTTTGTCATGTTTCACAAGTAAATGCCAGTTTAGTTAAATAGCATACTTCTTTCTAATTCTGATTACGTACTTTCTAAGTCTTATTAATATAACAGGACTTCCTCCACCAAAATTGGGGACTTCTTTACATGTTGCCTTTAATTCAACTGAATTAAGAGGGATTTAGAAAAAACAGTCAGGTTAGTACCAACTTGAGATCAATAATTATGTTAGAAAGTGGTAGTACTGTTATTGAAAATCATAGGTATATTCATATCTGTAAAGTCATGCTTTGCAAACTACTGGTTCTCCTGCTGTGAAGATGAGATTCAAAGACGTCTTTTAGCAAAAGCTTCTACTCATTAACATTTGTTTGAAGAGGAAGAAGTTTGGTTGCCTCTCTGCATTCTTACCTTAACATGATGATTGCTTTGGAAGTTCTGCTGTCCTAAAACTCTGAGAGCTGCTCTAATTAAGGCACCTGCAGTGCCCCATGTATTCAGCATTCCACGCTCCAAAATGGCGGTGAGTCACTTGAACTAAAGCTCATTTGAACAAGCTTTCAAGCACCCCTGCCGCCATTATGAAGCCTGGAGATGCTGAATACATGTGACATGGGGGGTGCTACAACACATTACTTAGCATGCTCCGGCAGACTCAATTAATCATGTTGGACATCCAGCACATGTATAGGAGCCCTAAAGTCTGACAGGGGATTGTGCTTAATACGCTATGTGCTTAATCTGTTACGGACAAACCACATACATTGAAAGGAGTTGATGAGTCTTTTATAAACCAATGCCTGAATCTACTGAAGTGTAAATAAATTTGCATTCTACAGAATTAAGGGGTCAATACTGAACTCCAAGCAGCAATGAAAATACCTTTAATCTAACTGCTCAGTGTCGCAGTGTTTCAAGGTGAGGATGTTTCGTCCAGTGGAGGCCATAGCTTTTGGTAGCTGTGCCACAAATTAAGCTGTCCCCTCCCTGAGTGCCTCTGATTCCTTCCCCTGCCAGATCCATTCAGTGCTTTCTGTTTACTGCACTATGATCTTTGCCTGTTCAGTTCCTCTGTTTTTTACTCACTGCCTTCTGCTCCCTGCCCAATCTGCTGCTCTGTTTTCTGCATTGTCTTCGCTGCATTCTCTGTTGCTGTGCTGCCTACCCTGTGCCACACACACAGGCATTTGTGGCACAGTTTGGGTACCCCTTTTCTAATCTAACCTGAGAGTTTGGCTACAGATTCCCTGGCTTATTGTGGAACCTACGTGGGGAAAAATAGAATGAGTAGGGCTAAGGACAATCTTAAATCCAGACAATGTGAGAGGCTGGTTCCTTCTTGCTGTCCTGATCTTCAGTTACATAGTAGGGCTGTGTGAAGCTTTGGTCCCTGATTCCATTTGGTGGTGATTTGGCCCGATTCGGTGGCTGAATCTCTGAATCTGAATCGAATCATATGACCCTTTAATTTCTCCAAATCGAATCGGAATCCTCCGAATCAATTCGGAGAGATTCAGAAAGATTCAGCAATTCCGACATAGACACAGCTTTAAATGTTTTTTCTACATACCTCTAGGAAGCAGGGGCTCGTGAATCCTGTGATGCTGCGGCACATGGAGCGCCCCACAGAAGCGTGAGGGGCTCTTCAGCTCGCTTAGCAGCAGACCGGGAAGTGGACCACAAGCAGTTCTGGTCCTCCCCACACACAACCCCAGCTCGGCAACTGGTGCCTCCTGAGTCTGGGTGGGGGCACCACGACCAATCGCCAAGCCAGGGTGGCGTGGGGGGGCTCCCTGTGTGCTCCCCAGCAGACCTGGAAGTGGATGGGGAGTACTTCTGGTCCACTTCTGGGTTTGCTGCCGAGCATGTGGAAGGCCCTCCCGCACTCCTGTAGGACTCTCCATCTGCCCCAGCATCACAGTATTCAGAAGCTGCACTGGTACTTCGAGGTATGTAGAAAAACCTTTTAAAGCTGTGTTTATGTCAGAATCGCTAATTATCTGCATCAGCCTCAAATCTTCAGATTCGGATTCGGCCAAATAGAATCAGAAACAGTGATCCAAATCAAAGAATCAAATCACTGTCTCTGATTCGAGCCAAATCTGAATCGAATAGGGCCTGCTTCACACACCCCATTACATAGAGATCTGAAATCTCATGGAGATTCATACTATAGTAAGTGACACTATACTTCTTCCCACATTGCTTGATTTTTTTCAGACCTGGGAGAACAGAACTAATCAGTGGATAGCTTACCTTGCTTCTTGACAACATAAATTACATAGTACTGACCTTCATACAGCTGCATTTGGACTACTTCTGGTACCCAGGCTAGCTCTGATGTCTCTGTGTCTGCTGTGCAGACATACCCAGTTTTTTTGTTTTTTCTTTTTTGTAGAGGTTTAGTGAAGGTTAGAATATTCCTCATTTCCTCACGATTCTCTATCTTTACCTTTCCCTCCCTACAATTTTCCATCCCCCACCACCCAAACAGCTGCTCACCCACATTTCTTTTTGGTGCTCCAACCCCATATCCCATAGGTCTACACTAAAAAAAGTTACTAGCATTAAAATGTTCTGAGAGTTTCATGCTAGGTGGTTGTGTCTAAGCTTGAATCCATTTTTCAGGGAACACAATTATGCCCCCCCTTATCTTTCCTTTAATTATTCAATGTTAATTGATTAATCAGATCAATTGATTAATTATAGTAGCTCTGCTCTTATTCCCTAGGTGGAAAAGTGGCAGTGTACCACCAGTCATTCTCATATATCTGTACAGCAGATTTTGTTTACTCTCTTTCAAAAAACAGAGCCCCTAACCTAGCGGTACAGGTTAGTGGGGCACACTTCATGAAAAGAAAAATAATGCTCACAAAAACAGATAAAATCTTCTATCCAGCACTGGTTGTAAACTGTGAGGGAGCAGATGTAGTTCCAATGCAATTCTCCAGCATGTTTATTTGATCTACCCATTTGTGGTGGTAAGACACTGGCAACAGACCCTCTGATTTTGACTTTTTTGTCTTGTTCTACAAGTACATTCTAGTTACTGGGGTGTACACATGTCTAGCTTGGTGCTATTTGAGTGAGCCAAAGTCTATAAAAATTTTAGTTTCTAATAGTGGTTCTCTCAAGGGGCTGGGGGCACCATGCATAAGCTAAGATACATGTCATAAGAGTGGGATCATGTGGGGAATAATGATGGCCAGTGCTTGAACCTCAGAAAACATCCTCCCTCCAAATAAACGAACGCAGATGCAAGCATGCCTATTGGTTTTGAGGATGCTTTCGTTTTTGGTGGAGTAGGAAAACGGATAAGACTTTCTCAGGAATGCTATGGTCAGTATGGATCACTAAAGGACACTTACATTCTTACCTTAAACAGAAAGCACTTATCCTTAATGTGGTAGATAGCAGGGTATAGGGACACCTTGGTGATGCGTCATTTTCCAAACCACACCTTCCATGCTGGCAGGGAAGGAGAACAGTATAGGAATTGTCACCAGATGATTCCTCTACATTGAAATGCACCTTTTGTTGCTTTTTATAATGGGTATATGGCCATAACCTGTGGGTCGTACAGTGTAAAATCCTTTATCAAAAGATGAGGATCACACTAGCTGCTTCATATATTGTCCAGGCTTTGTGTTTAGTATGTTGACAATGTCACTTCTATACTGAATGAAGCCAAATTAATAGAAAGGGCTCCTAAAAGCAAAGCAAGTGTCTCTTAACACCAGGGATGTAATAGTAATGCAGCTAAATCAGTTTTAAGCCAATTTCAGAGAAACGAGTGCAGTTTTCTTGTTTAAACAGTCTTACATTCGCCCTCCTACACTATGTGATTTAAAGTGTGATTGCATGATTGACTACCAGACAAGGTTTCACTTTCTCAATAACGCAGATTCAGCAGCATTGTGGGAAAGCAAAGCCACTCAATCTCATGTGTTAGAAAACATGCTAAACTCTAATTTTAGAATTGAAAATATTAGCAGAGAGGCAGAAAACAATGAATGTACATCTTAGCATTTTTTTAAATGCCAACATTTGAAATCTGACTTGGATTTTGATGAGGGAATTCATTTTTTTCCCAGTCTTACAGCATTTCAGGGTTTAAAGGTGTGTTTTCTAATTAAATCATTTGCTCCATCACAACTAATTTCCAGATTCCAGATAGGTTTGTGGTTTTAAAAATAATACCAACCCCTTCCTAGTTGGCAATTCCTATTTTGATTCAAATTCAACTAAATTTTATAATGAATTCACTGAAGGGAGTAAAGATATAACACTGAGCTCTCATTTGTCCAGTCAGGTTTTCAGATGAGAATTGAGTTTAAAAGTCTCAGGTGGCACTGAATGCACATTGTTTTTTCTTGAAGAAAGGGCTTTTAATTTACTACTACAAATTAAATGTATTAATGGTTTTCCTTATAATTATATATTTTTAAAATATGTGTACTTTAATTTCATTTAGTTCTACCATGGTTTAGATTACATTTTTGAGGGTTTAGAGACCTGTAGAGGTGTATATGACTGCCCTGGATATATCTGGATTAGGGCTGTCCAAATTAGCAGCTGGGGATGACACCAGCACGGGTCCCAGCCCCACCTTATCTCCCTAGCTGCAAGCTCCCTTGGTACTGTACAAGTGGGTGGGTGCCCAGTGGTGTACCTTGCATGCGGGCAGCCCCACACTGCACTGGGCACATGAGTGTGCCCTCTCCACTGCTGTACTATGCGTATGGGTGCATAGATGCCTCCCCACACTGCTGTATTGCATAGGTGGGTATGTGGGTGACCCACCTCAGCTCCCATGTGACATCATGATGTGGACTGCACCTGAAAAAGGGAGGGGGAGCCTAAAGACCCCAGCTGCAGCAGCAACTGGGGTGATGATGGGAAGCAGCTGCCAGGGGAGAACCCAAGGACCACAGTCTAACCCCTTATTACCCAGATACAGACCATTGGCTGCCAGTTGGACAGCCGTGATTTGAAAGGTTCACTAGTTAAAACTTTGATGAAGAAATAGTCCCAATTGTGTTGTCGAGTGCTGTTAGTAATAATTTCATTGTTAAAACATATACAAACAATGACTCACTGAACAAGAGGGAGGTACAGACCTGTAGCTTGAGTTCTGAGGAATTCAAAATCATCAGAATACTCTTGCTCTTCAGATTAAATCCACCCACATAAAAATATGCTTCCTATATATCACCATTTAATGGCACTTGCTGTTTGGGGAAGGATTACAGACAGAACAATATAAATGCAGTAGATTTTGGAAAGAGACTTACCATTTACTGATTCTAGTAAGTCATAGTAAATACATATGTACAGCAAACAATTTGGTAGCAAATGAACCTGAAAAATATAGATTTCCAATGTAAATAATCTTAGCACACAATTCTTAGGAGTGAAAATATTGATAGTTTGTGAAGATCCTGACAAATGAATTAATGTGCATTAGTGCCATAATGCAAATAATAAACAAAAGTGAAGGATAAATATTTCCAATCTTGTTCTGTTGTGCATTGGACAGGTCAGAAACTGGAAGAAGAATATATGCCTTGTTAAATCTCTTGGTTATGTTTTCTCAAGTAGCATAGTGTCTTGTGTCTCCTTTAATTATAAAAAAAATCTGCCATGGTTCAGTGACATACAAAGGAAAATAGTCACAAATATCCCCAAACGAACGTGAAGTGGAGAGAATGGGCAGCTACACTGACCAACAGCTACTTACTTCCCCTATGCATCACCCATCAGAGAGAATCCATCTATGTGATGCCATCTGGGGCTCTGGATTTTGATGTCTGGAGGTCAAAGGAGGAGACACCATTAAGGTTTTATTCACCCTGAGACATCCTGGTGCATTACAGGTGAACTTTAGTGCTAATTTTTTGAATAATAATTGCCTATGGCAGCTTCCACCTAGCTTAGAAAAATGGTACTGTATATTTATGGAACAAATGCTAGTACAGTTTCTGAGTGATCTTTGTTACCATGGGAATGCTTCCAAATAACTCACGTGGTAACAGCTGTGCACCTTATTTGAACACAAATCTCTCACCTTTGAGTGGAGGAAGCAATAGGAACGGCATGTTTAACCTCCCTACCAAGTTCTTCGCTTTCTTGCACACTGCTGTTAGTGGTGATAAATGTTCTCTGCAAATAAACTAAAAGTAATGGATTTGCAGGACAGTTAATCTAGCACTTTTCCAATAAATCCACTTCAAATTAATTAAAAGACAAAATGGTAAATAAAGTATTAAAATTTTAAAAGTACATTTACACAGCTGGAACCATACACGATGTCTGCCCACGCAATATGTGGCTTTAAGCTGTTCTTGCTTTCACAAGCTCAAAAATCTACAAAGTAAAATCTGCTATTCAAAGGTAGAGCATTATTTTTACCAATAAGCCTTTTGCTTTTTGTGTAGGGTCTTCCATTTATTCTGTCTTGAAGCACTTAGTGGTTATAGATTGAATTAATATTAGTGGTTATAGATTGAATAGCTTTTTTGCTGCTCCTTTGTCCTATTGGGACATTCTCTGTTAAAAATAATACAATGAATACAATTCTTTTTGCAAAGAGTGGTAAATCGATTTGTTATCTGGAACTGGATAGTTTCCATACTGTTGGCAAGTATGTTAGGGTACACTTTTATTTTTTTAAAATTATATAGGCCTAATCGAAGATATCTTTCATGTATATAACTCTTCATCATCAAGGCTTTTAAAGGACTTAAATGCACACACTCTCTCTCACACACACACACACACACACACACACTCTCAAGTTATTCAAGTCTGTATATCTATAGCTGTTTGCATAAAGAGTGTGTCTGTGTGTGTGTGTATTAAAGTCTATATCAGTGGCAGCCAGTCAATGTGGGGCGCTTGGGCGCTGCCCCACCAATTTCAAAATGACATAATCAATGTCATGATTATGCTTATGAGCTATGCGTACACAACAAAAAGTTGAGTGTGCACAGTAAGCACCTCAGGGCAATCTCCTTACCGCCCGAGTGGCGCATGAGCAATAGAAACACTTGAACAGTTAGAATAGATTGCAATAACCACTTGTTTAAGTGGGCAACAGGGCAACTGTACTGATGCCCAGCGTGGGTAAAGAGTTGCTGGGAGGAAGGCGAAAAGACAGGGAGTGCCATGTGCAGAGACATGCATGTGGCCTCAGGCAGCCTGCAGAACAGCTCTAGCAGGTAAGTGGACAGGGGGATTGAGGCCCCTGTAGGGAGGGAGCTGGGCAGGGCTGGGGCTGCTGCCCAGCCAGGTGGGGCTTGGGGCTGGGGCCACAATGCATGGCTGCAGGGCCCCAGTGGGGAGCAGGATGGGGCCGCAGGTGGCACGTCTGGGGGAGGGGGAGGGCCAGTTCTTTGCTGCTGCATGCACTCCCAGGGGGCAGGGGGGACCCGTGCCCCCCAGATCTATACCCAGGGCAGGCACAGGCTGTGGGCTCAAGCACCCATCCTACTTCCCTTCCCCAGGGTTCCTGGAGCTGGTGGGCGTAACCTGGCATGGCTGGGGACAACGGGGCTGTGCGGGGATTCCTTGCCACACCTAGACCCCCCACCGCTGCCCTGGCGATGTGCCCTCTGCGCCTGCCACTGCTTTGAAGAGCCCCACACCACTGCCTTCACTGCAGCCCTGCACACAGGGGGCATATCGCCAGGGCAGAGGCAGGGCGAGAAGCAGTGAGGTTTTCTGCGCAGCTCCTCTGCTCCCTGCAGTGCTGGGTCATGGGGGAATGGGGGGAAGCAGGGTAGCAAGAAACAGTGGCAAGCAGGGGGCCTCCTGTTCCCTGCTGCCTTGCTTCTCCACCTATGACCCGGCACTACAGGGAGTGGAGGAGCTGCGTGGAAAACCTCCTTGCTGCTTCTTGCCCGCCCTGCACACAGGGCAGTGAGGGCAATGGCGCTGCACTTTGAGGGCTGCACTCCTCAAAGCAGCAGCAGGTGCAGGGGGTGCATCACTGGGGCGGCAGGGGGGAGAGGTGAGAAGTGGTGACAAACCCCTTGCAGCCTCGCTGTCCCCAGCTGTGCTGGGTTGCTCCCAGTGTGATGCTCCACCCACCCCACCTGTCTCACAAGTTCACCAGTCATGGCTGATCACTATATATATATATTAAACTGTAACCGTGTGCCTACATATGTTAGTCTGTGTGGTGGATACTAATGCACTAAATTGGGGAAACAGGTGATAAATATGTCTCTTTTCATATCAGATGGCATTAATCATGTGATTGTTCTGATAATCCAGCTTTCCTGCAATTTATTCTAATATTCCAGAAACAGAGCAGATTCGAAGGATTGCCATGTTTTTATCTTTTTAAAATGTTTTCCTCAGAAACACTTCTTTTTCTTCATCCCAAATGTTGAATTTCCCCTCAAAAAATTATTGCTCTCTGAAGCCTACAGCACTCAAAATTCAGTCTTATGTCATTAATGGTTCTAAGTCCCAATATTTCATATCTTTGCAAGGCTTTTAAAAGGCAGCTTTATGCCATTGGGGAGAAGGGATTGCTCAGACTGAGCCCTGGAAGCTCTCAAGATATTGGACTTAAAAGGCATGCAATATTTTATGTGCCAAAAAGCTGGGTTAGGTCACTTTGAAAGATTTTTAACTTTATTTGTATTCTTTTTTTCTCTTTCTTTCCCTGAGCCATATACAGTGGGACTCACTCCAGCTTAGATTTTTCTTCCTCTTTTTTCCCCACACAGCCACTATTTTTAAAAGTTGTAAACTCTAATACTATTGACAGCGAATGAAAATTTTCCTTGAGCTCAACAGCTAGCGTCTTTGATTTTAGAGTAAATGGCCTTTCATCCCATGGCCTATGTGGATTTCATACAATTGATGGTACAGCAAAACTAACTGTTATGATTTAGTTCCACAGGTCTAGTATGATTCTTGCTGCACTTACATTGATAATTCGTTCTTTATTTGTATCATAAAACTTTTCCTGTTAAGGAATGCAAATAATACTATTTCTACAATCTCAGATTTTGTGTAGCTCCACAAAGTTCTCTCCTATCAGGTTCAAAGGTGTGCACAAGAGCATGGGCAACTGGTGCCTCCTGAGTCTGGGGGGCACCAGCGGAGCGCAGCCAGGGGGGGCATCCCTCAGTGGCTGGTCACCGAGCGTGCAGCAGAAGTGCCAGCACTTCCACATGTGGCACGGCAGCAGAGCCAATTTCAGGGGTGGCACTAGCACTCTCCGTGTCCCCCTATCAGCTGGAGTGCTCGCTGTCGGGGGGGCACAAGCATCCCCCATCCCCAACCCTACGTGTCGCCTCTGCACAAGAGAACTGCTCTGACTGTTAGGAAGTTAGGGCAATGTAGCATACTGCTTGTAATGCAACTCATATTATTTGATCATTAAAAAGTACTGCAGTGATTAACATTTGTAATATGTTATTACATGTATGCATATTTACAAATGGAAATTAGTAACTGCTTATTAAACATAAATGAATGTACCGTACTTACCGAAATCCAAGACGAATCTAAATTTAAGATGACCCCCCCCACCCATTATTAGTCTATATGTGGAAAATGTATAAGTTAATTGTAATTTTCCATGTATAGAATCTAATTATTGGAGGGTCATCTTAAGTTCATCCCCCACACTGCTGCAGTGGGGAAAATAGTGGCAGGCAGGTAGGTGGTTGGGGAGGCAATAATGGGGTTAGTGGTAGGGGAGTTGGTGAGGGGGCAGACAGTAGGAAGGTAGTAGGTGGCCATTAGTGGTGTGAGGGTCAAGCAGCCTGACCCCTGCCTCTTGTCCTCCACACCTTGCCTCTTGCTACCTGTTCCCCTACCACTTCCCCCTCATACCTTCCTCCCCACATGGTCCCCTTGCTACTGCCCCCCCCTGGCACCTGCCTCTCTCCCCACCACTTACCCTATGGCTGCAGTACAGGTCCAACCCCACTCCAGCCTGGCTGCTCTTGCCACAGCCCAATAGTAGTAGTAACCGTAACAGCTCTGGTCTGAGCTCCAGGACTCAGCCAGAACTGCTGTTGCCACAACAGCAGTTAGTGGGCTGGGGGGAAGCGGGGGACAGAGCAACCAAGTGCTCCATGCCCTGGGCTGAAGCAGAGCCAGAATTGTGCTGGAGGTGTAGGGTAAGTGGCAGAGTGAAGGCAGAGACTACAGCAGAGAGAGATGGCAGCACAGAGGCTGCAGCTGGGAGAGCATATGTGCATCTTATGTCCAGTTTCTGAGTTGTGTTTGTGTGATGGAATTCTGGTCGATGCATTTAATCACAAGTTCTGCCATTCTTTTTCCCATCACTCATTTTGGTGCCAGGTCAACAAGGTGCTTAAGCACCTACTTAACTTGAAGCATAAATAGGTCCACTGGCTATTTAAGTACATGCCTGAGTATCTTGCTGAATAGAGGCCTCCAGCAGCACCCATCAACAACCAAGAAACCCCTTTGCTGTTATGTGGAAAGAAACCTCATATATCATGTTTCTGGAGGTCAGAATATATGTGGGTTTCTTCTGGGTGGTGCTTAATAAACATGTTCTGTTAAAAACATGTGAAAATGGACAATCATTCTGCTTTTCAGTTAAGATCCTTGCTAATTACTCAACCTGGTGGCTTCATACTACTTTCCCAATAGTGTTAAAATATCTAGGGGAATACATTTCAATTGAGCAAACTGAAAGAAGCTGTAAGATTTATATTTTCATATTTGTTCTTTGCCCCAAAATCTTCTTTAGCAAGTGATTAATTGCATTTGTAGATACTGCACAATTGCATCAATTATCCATTTCAAATGAATTTCATTCTGAATAGTCAAGAGGATGATGTGGTTTAATCAGTAAGTGAAGTGGAAGTATTATAAGCTGTTTAAAAATACTTACCATGTTTTATGGGTGACAGAATGATCTAAATCAGGCAGACTCTTAGAAAAGTGAGAAATATGCAGTAGAAAAAAATGGTAATCTTTTGTTTCTCCAGTTTAGCAGCATTTTTATTGGCTAGCTTGTGCATGGTGGTTGTTTGCTCGATAGGTATGCTATGGACATGTTAGAAGAAGAGCTATGTTATCCAGTCAAGGCTTTTTCATTCTTTTAAAAATTAATTGTAAGTATAAATATATTGGTAAAAATATGACATATTAGATATCTCTTGCCTCTTCATTTGGAGGTGGTCTCTGTAACGTTAAAAGTATATGGAGAAATTAGCTTGATTCTCCATGACTGCCTCTTTTGAAAGAACTAATTTTATGCTTGCATTTCACTAATTTAAAGGAAAAAGTAAATACTAGTTTGTTAAAATAACAAACTAATCCAGAACTCTCGTGACTCATGTCTTTTGGATATACTTAGGCAATTCCAAACGTTTTGCTTGCAAACATTTTTTAGACAGTGTGGATTTTTTGTTATATTTTTTTGCTTGTTTTTTACTTTGTTTCTATCCACATAAACTCACAAACAGAGTGGTGTTAGGCTCATGTTAAAAATGATCTAAGTTGATGAAATGCAGATATTGACATCAAGATTGTGTTTTCATTTCTGCTACCTAAATGAGTTTGATCTTTATCTAGTCCACCAAGAGCATTTAATACATAAAAATACAAAGTTGCTTTTCTGTGCTGTGTAACACTGAAAGTTATTCATGACAACTGAATTGATTTTAATGTTTTTATTGATCCAAAGATGGCTAAAAACAAATTGCTGATATCTGTTACTTTTTTCTTTTTTCTGCACTGCTCTCCCACCGCCTACACCGAACTGCTTTGTAAACTGTGTAGCCAGGACCTCAGTTGTGTCCATTTGAGTATGCACTATGCTATGCACCAATCCATGCACTAGCTGAACAGGCTCTTAGAAGAAGCAGTGGAAAGTTTTGACTCTGTGGTGATAGGAGTATGGCAGATGCAGGACCTGTCACAGTGTACTTAAAGAAATCTAGATCTTCCCTGAAGTCATTTCCCTGGATTCCTCTTTCAGGATAAGGGTATTAACTAGTTTCCTTAGCTTCTCAGCATTTGTCCTTTAGAAATAAAAAAGGAACCAACCTTAATTGTAGATCTACTTTGTTTATCCCTCTGTTTATTTGCAAGTGAATTGTTGCATGACTAAGGTTGTTTTCTGTGATGTCATCATAACTTTGCAAAACCAAATCAAAATACAATTATCTGGACTGGGAGCCACAAGGCATGCAGGGAACAGGGATCCATTGTGGGCTGGAAGTGAAATTGGTGAGCCTTTTTTGGCCATGGAAGCTGTGAACAGGTGTGCTGTAGCTCTGCACTCCCAGCAAGAGGTGGGGGAGGAGTTCCTAGTGGGTGGGTTTCCCTGGGTAAGCAGGCAATCAACACCTTCCTCTGTACTTCCTCTGTCCTTGTGACCCTCTGTAGATGTGGCCTCCTGCAAAGCACACTAGGATCTCTGCACACCAACCGAGTGGTTGCAGAGCACCAGCAGTACTAGCTCTCACCAGGCTTCATGGCACTCTGGACACTTGAATGCCTGTACACTCATTTCTCATCAGGTGTTTCCAGCAAATATCCCAGACATTTTAGCACTTCAAATAAAAACCTATCCATACCCACACATACATGTTTTTCAATAACAATATATATTTTTATCTAAAAGATTAAAAGAATATAAAATATTAGCATTGTGTTTATATATCATTAGCTTTTGTTTTCTTCTACTAGAACAGCCTGAAAGTAGTGGTAACTCTCTCTGAGGAAAATGCATGGAAAGATGCAATCATTCTATTAAAAATCATAAGCAGTGCAATAGAGTGTTTTCTGAACATAAATATGGGACGCAGTTAGTGGTTCATGTGTATTTGATTGCTACAAATAATTTTACACTTTAACTTAGTTTAATATAAATCAAATAGATACAATTTGTATTCCCATCTTGAGAATGAATTGGACTTGAGCTTTTTGTCTCATATGCAGTCTGTAATTTGTTAGGTCTGGTTCTAACTACATATAAATACCTTTACTTTCTAGCTGCTGCTAATTGGTTTGGGAATATTTATGAAAGTGTTGATTTTTATGGCTAAAAATAGAACTGTGGTGTTTAAACTCATTCTGGCTGTCAGAAATGCTCCCATGATCCTGAAAGTGTTGCTAAAAATGTTCACTTTTTAAATGTGGTAATTAAACTTGTCTGTTGTGAGAGCAATAGATGATACATTTCCTGCATTTGTAAACTAAGCATCCCTTGCAACTCCCTGGTTTCCTTGCATGGTTCTGTTTGTTACATTGGTAAAGTCT